>NW_016913818.1:188738-210411 GCF_001483705.2 Eufriesea mexicana | reverse complement strand
AGTATATATATATATATATATATATATATATTGTTTATGCTAGAATTAAATTTGACCTTACATTATCGGTGAGCTAAGTATTCGAACGTCTACTGTGCTGTGATGGTAGCTGTGCTCAGTACCGTGTTGACAAATGTTAATATCTTCATGGATAATGGATTTGTTCAATCACATTCTAGAAATGCTATAGAATTTACATCACCAGTGAACAAAGTAGTCCAACGGCTAGACTATAGTGACGATGGCTGTAATCAGTACCGTGTTGTCAATTGCTAATAAAGCGAGGGATAATGGATCTCTATTTTGTCATTCTAGAGTTGCTATAGAATTTGAATAATCATTGGAATGGTTAATACAACGGAAGCAGTGTTCTGTTTGTATGTGCACGAACTTTTCTAATACCAATTTTAAATATCTCTAGCCTTAGCCGAAGTATACATTGATTATTCTAGAGTCGCAGAGAACTGATGTTATCAGTGAACAATTATATTCAACTGTTACAACAACGCGATGATCGCTGTACTCGGTACTGTGTTGTCAAATCTTAACTTATCTACATATAATGGATCTGCATTTCTCAATCTAGAATTACTTTCGTATATACATAATCAGTGAACATATTAATCCAACGTCAGCAGTGCTCTGTTGGCAGATGTACGAGGTACCGCGCTGTCTGTTAGAAATATTTGTAGTCATAACCGCACCATTCATTGATTATATTAGAATTGCATTGGAACCGACATTATAAGCGAACAATGCTATTCAGTCGTTACTATACTCTGAAGAAGTCCGTTCACGGTATTGTGTTATCCATTGGAAATGTTTCGAGGGATAGTGGATCTGCACATCTCGCTCAAGAGCTTCTGCAGATTATACATCTTTAGTGACCAATTTAATCCAACGGCAACAGTGCTCCATAGGAAGATATACTAAATGCCGTCCTTTCGATTGTAAGTATTTTCCATAAGCGTACTGTACATAGGCAATTCCGGAATTACTTAGGAATTTACATCGTCAGTGAACAAGGTAGTTCTCCGGCTATAACACTGCGATGATGGCTGAGCACGTCACATTGGTGTCAGTAGCTAACGTCTCGAAGGAAAGAGGATCTTTATTTTGACATTCCATATATGACATGGAACTTAAATCATCACTGAACAGGTTATTCCAACGGCTTCAGTGCTATATTTGTGGATAAGGTATGTACCGCACTGGAAATATGAAATATCTCAAGCCACAACTATACCATAAATTGATTATTCCAGAAATACTTAAGAATACACAGCCTCAGTGGACAAAGTAGTCCAACGCTTACAGCACTGTGATGATGGCCGTACTCAGTACAGTGCTGTCGGTTGCTAATACCTCGTGGGATAATGGATCTGCCTTTAATCATTCTCGAATTGGTGCAGAAATTATATCATCATTGAACAGATTAATTCTTCGGCAACGGTACTCTATTAGTAGGTTTACAATGTAACGCCCTGTCAATTCTAAATATCTCTAGACATAGCAATAGCGTACATTCTTTATTCCAGGATTGCTTCGTAATCTACATAACCAGTAAACAAATTATACCAACGGCTAAATTACTCTGACTGTAGCAGTGCTCAATACTGTGTTGCCAATAGTAAACATCGCTAGGGATAAAGGAACTGCATTTTGTCTCTCTAGAATTGCTGTAGAATATACAACCTCAGCGTTCAATTTAATCCAAGAGGCAATAGTGCGCTGTTGTTGGATGTAATCACTACCGTACTGTGTGTTGTAAATGCCTATAGCCACAACCGTAGTATATGTCTATTATGCCAGAATTGCTATCGAACTTACATTACCAGTCAACAATCTTATTCAACTGTCACAATAATGTGACGATGGCTGTAATCGGTACTGTGTCTTCTATAGCTAATATGCCGAGTGATAGTGGAGCTACATTCCTCCTTCCTGAACTACCATGGAGTATAAATTATCAGTGAACAGATTAATCTAACGGCAATAGTGCTCTACTGGAAGACGTACTAAATGCCGTACTGTCAACTGTAAATATCATTTGCCGTAACCGCACCATTCATAGGTTATTCTAGAATCACTTTAAGAATTACATCGTCAGTGAACAAAGCATTCTAGATGCAACATAAATGTGATGGTTGTTGCACTGAGTCACAATGTTGTCAACTGTCAATAGTTTGAGGATTCGTGAATATGCATTTTGTCACTCCAGGCATGTTAGGTGTATTAAATCACCATTGAAAAGTTTAACCCAACGGTTAGTGTGTTATATTCGTGGATGTAATAAGTAACGTACTCTCAATTGGATGCATCCCAAGACAACAGTATCATACAATGAATATTCTGGAATTGGTTTGGAATTTACGGAAACTGTGAACGAAGTTATTCAACTGCTACAATAGTATGATGATGGCTGTAATCAGTACTGAGATGTAATTTGATAATTTCTAGCGGGATAATGTATCTACGTTTCTTGTCCTAGAATTGCTGCGGGATATACACCACCAGTGAACAGATTGATCGAACGGCTGCAGTGCTCTGTTGATGGATGTGCAAAGCACCATGCTGTCAATTGTAAATATCCGTAGACATAACTGTAGCATACACTGACCATTCCAGAATTTCATTTGAATTTACGGCATCACAGTACTGTAGCCGTTGAATCAGTTGCTCATTAATGTTGTGTCCTCAAAATCAAACCTAGGGCTACCTGTGTATATTATGGTTATGGCTAGAGACATTTAGAATTGACAGTACGGTGCCTAGTACATCCAACAACATAGCACTGCACCCGTTGGTTAATCAGGTCAATGATGATTTTGGTTTTATGGCAATACTAGAATGACAGCGAACCCAACCTATATCCCTCGAGTAACTAGCATTTTTCAACACAGTACTGAGTACAGCCACCCTCACATTAGTGTAGCCGTTGAAACTATTTGTTCATCGACGATATAAATTTTACAGTATTTCTAGAATAATCAACGCACGTTGCGGTTATGTGTAGAGACGTTTAAAATCGAGAATAGGGTACATAGTCCATACACAAGCGCAGTGCCGTTGCCGCTGGAATAATCTGTCCACCAATGATATAAATTCCCTAGCATTTCTAGAAAGGCGAAAAACAGATCCATTATTCCTCGATATATAAACAATAGACCACACAGTACTGAGTATAGGCATCATAACATTACTCTTACCATACCATTTCTTTGCCCACTGGTTAGGTAAATTCCATTGCAATACTAGAATAGTCAATGAATAGTACGATTATGGCTAGAGACGTTCCTAGCCAACAGTACGGCACTCAGTACCAAAAGCGCAATGTATCTGATGGATTGTTCTATTAAGTGATAAAATTGACTTCATAGTAAGTCTAAAATTACAAGCAACGGATACATTTTGTCTACAGGCATTAACAATTGACACGGCTGGACTTAGTACAGCTATCATCACAGTAACGAAGGCATTGAATTAATTTGTTCACAGATAGTGTGAGTTCCAAAGCAATCCTAGAATTATTAATGAATACTATGGTTATGGCTAAAGATATTTTTAATTGACTATGCAGTACTTCGTACACTTACCATCAGAGCACTCTACGAAATGGATTAATTTGTTGAATGTTCATTTATATACTGTATTAATCCTAGGCTGACGAAATACGGATCCACCGTCCCTCGTGATAATATCAATTGACAGTAGAGTACCGGTTACAGCCATCACCACAGAAATGTAGCCGTTGGAATGCTTTGCTCGCTGAAGATTATATTTTAATGTATCTCTAGAATAACCTATGTATAGTAGGCTTATGTCTAGTGATATTTACATTTGACATAACGGCATTTACTGCCTCTACCGACAGAGTACCTTTTCCCTTGCGTTAATCTGTCGACTGAAGATGTATATTCTTCAGCAATTCTAGTATGAAGGATGAAGGTCCATTATCCCTAGAGACATTACCTATTGCCAGTAAGGTACTAATAACGTCCTCCAATATAGTACTGTAGCCGTTATGTTAATCTGTCCAATGATGATTTAAATACTATGACACTACTGCAATGATAAAGTACAGATCCACTGTCCCTCGAGATATTTACAATTGGCAACACAATACTGAGAACAGCCATCTCCACAGTGCTGCGGACGTTGAATCATATGTTCACTGATGAAGCTAATTCCAATATGATTCAAGAACAACGTATGTATAGTACGGTTATGAATAGGGATAATTACAATAGACAGTACCGTGCATAGTACATCCACCAACAGGGCACTGTAGCCGTTGGATTAATCTGTTGAATGATGATTTGGGCTATATAGAAATTGTAGAATGTTAAATTACATATCCGATATCCCTCTAAATATTAGCATTTGACAACATAGTACAGTGTACAGCCATCGTCACGGTACTGTAGCCGTTGGATTGATTCGTTAATGTGTGATATAGATTGATCATAAATTCTGGAATAATCAGTGTACAGTACAGTTACGTCTAGGGATATTAACCATTGATAGTACGGTGCACGGTATAACTACCGACAAGTACATGTATCCGTTGGATTAACATGTTCAGTGATGATTTATTATCTATAACAGCTCGAGAATGACAAACCGCAGATCCATTATCCCACGGGACATTAACAATTGACAGCAAGGTGCTGTGTACAACCATCATTGTTGAATGATGATTTGGGCTATATAGAAATTGTAGAATGTTAAATTACATATCCGATATCCCTGTAAATATTAGCATTTGACAACATAGTACAGTGTACAGCCATCGTCACAGTCATGTAGCCGTTGGTCTACATTGTTCACTAACGAAGTAAATTCTTAGCTAATTCTAGAACAACCTGTGTATGGTACGGTTGTCGCTAGGATGTTTACTACTAACAGTACGGTACTGCGCACATCTACCAACGGAACACTCTAGCGGCTGTAATTGTCTGAACAATGATGACATAGATTCTATAGCAGTTTTATAATGACAAAACGCAGACGCATAAAACCTCGCGTTATTAGCAATTGACAATGCAGGACTGCGATCAGCCATCATTACATTGCTGTTGCCGCTTGATTAAATTGTCCATTGGTGATTCAATTTCCTCAGCCATTCCAGAATGAGTAACGGACACTACGGTTAAGTGTAGAGACTTATCCAGTTGACAGCACTGTACGCAACACATTCACCAGCAGAGCACTGTAGTAGTTGGTTTAATCTGTTCAATGAAGATTTATGTGTTGTAGCAATTTCAGAATGACAGAAGGCACATCGATTACCGATCGAGACATTAGCAGTTGACTACTTAGTTCTCAGTACAACCATTTTCAAAGTACTGTGGACGTTATGTCATTTGTTCTCTGATGATGCAAATTAAAAAGCAATTCTAGAATAACCAATATATAGTACGAGTATGGATGGAGATGTTTTGAATTGACAGAACGGTACTTGGTACATCTTCCAATAGAGCACTCCAGCCGTCGGGAATGCCTGTTCCATGTTGATATACACTCTATAGCAATCCCAGAATCACAAAGTACAGATACACCATAGCTCGATACATTTACAATTCACACAACGCTACAGAGTACGGCCATCGTCACATTACCGTAGCCGTCAGATTAATTTGTGCACTGAAAATATAAATTCGAAAGCGATTCTAGAATAATCAGTGTATGGTATAGTTGTGGCTAGAGATATTTACAAATGACAGTTCGGTGTTTAGTACATCCGCCAATAGATCACTGTAGTTGATGGATTATTCTGTTCACTGATGACACAAACTTCGTAGCAATTCTTGAATGATCGGTTGATAGGTCACATATATGTAGTGATATCGACAGTCGACGACACAGTACCGGGTATAGTTACACGATACTATATCCATTGGAATAATCAGTTCGCTCATCATCTAAGTCCTTTAGCAGCTTTAGAAGTCTCAATGGACAGAGCAATAGGTGCTGGTGGCATTGATATATGTCAGTACAGTCCTGAGTATAGGCATCAACTGCTCACTGTAACCACTTGATTTATCATGTCACTGACGTTTTAAATTCTATTGTACCTGCAGTGTGACAAGAGGCAGATACATTATCGCTCGAGATATGAACAACTGACAACACCGCGCTGTGGGAAGCCATCACGTAACTACAATGGCCGTTGCACATATAACTCCTCTGGTGATTACCGCGGCAAACCTGCAATATTCAATCAATGCTAGGGTTACGTCTAGAGGTATTTACATTTGACGATATAGAACATAGTACATCCACGAACAGAGGACTCCAGCCATTGAATTAACCTCTACAATGATGATTTAGTTTCCATAGCAATTCTAGAATGACAAAAGATATACATACTGTCGCCTAAGATATTAACAAATGACAGCATAGTACTGTGTACATCCCATTACGTCTGTAACGTTGCCGTTGTCCTTATTTCGTCGCTGGTGACTTAAATTGCATAGCATTTCTTGAATTATCAACGGATAGATCATATATCATTAGTATATGTACTAACGATAATACAGCAATAATTGTATCAGCAGTGCACTTTTGCGGTTTGACTAACCTGCTAACTGACGACTTTAATTAGACGAGATTTCTGATATAATCTATGTATACGTCTGCTATGCCTAGAGATACTTACAATTGACAGTACGATACACAGTGCAAACAACAACAGAGCACTATCCTATGGATTACTCTGTCCACTGGTGGTTAGATTGTGTAGCAATTCTAGAACGACAAAGGAAAGATCCATTGTCGCCCAAGATATTAGCAGCTGAGAGCACAGTACTGAGCACAGCCATTATCTCTGTAACGTAGCCGTTGTATTAAGTTGATCACTGATGATTTAGATTGAACAGACTCTCTAGAATGACCAATGAATGGATCATATGTTGGTAGTGATATTCACAATTGACAAAGCCATACTCAGTACGGCCATCACCACTCTAACGTAGAGGTTGTATTAATTTGTGCACTGTTCGCTTAATTTCCTCGCCAACTCTAGAATGATCAACCTATAGATCAGTTTTGACCAGAGATATTTAGAATTGGCAGTGCGGAACATAGTATATCCATCAACAGAGCACTTTGAAGTTGTATTAATATGTTGAATGATGACTTATTTTCATTAGCAATTCTAGAATGATGAATTGATGCATCTCGTATAGGCGGTGATATTGGCGGTGGACAATACATTACTCGGTGTATCCATTTACACAGTGATATAGGCATTGTATTAGTCTGCTGATCGTCAGAGTTCCACAGCAATTGTCGAATGATAAATGGATAGAGCAATTGAAGCTACAGGCATTGATGTATGTCAATGCAGTACAGGTTTTAGTCATTAACAGGGCACTGCATCCGTTTTATTAGTCAGGTCACTGATGGCTTATGTTCTATGACATTTCTAGAATGATAATGGTGAGGTCCATTAACGATAGGGACTTTAACAACTGCCACCGCATTACTGAGTGCAGCCGGCATAACATTATTCTAGCCGCTGTAGAAATGTATACTCTGATGATTAAATTCCCAGTAAATCTAGAATTATCAATGTATAATCTAGTTGCAGCTTGACCAGTTGGCAGTACGGTTCTTCGAACATTCACCAACAAGGTACTGCAACCATTTGATTATTCTGTTCATAGGCGATTTTCTTTCTACAGCAATCCTATAATAATCAATGTGTAGTAGGGTTATGGCTGTAGATATATTCAATTGGCGGTACGGTACCTATTACATCCACGGACTGAGCACCTTGGCCGATAGAATAATCTGTTCATTGATGATTTAAACACCACAGGAGCTCTATAATAATCAACGGATGGAGAAATTGTCGCTGGAGGAATTGACATATGTCAATGCGGCACTGAGTACATCCATCAGCACAGAAATGTATCCGATGGATTGATCTACACAATGATGATATAAATTCAAGTGCTACTCTATAATAGTCAATGTATGGATCAATTGTGTCTACAGTACTTTACAGTAGACTATACGCTACTAGGTACTGCCGTCAATACAGAACTGTAGCCGTTAGAATATTCTATTTGCTGACGATTTTATTTATGTAGATATTCTAGTATGATCAAAGGATATACCAATTGTAGCTGGAGATATATACAATTGACTATACGCTGCTGATTATAGACATCGACATAGTTCTACAGCCATTGTATTAACTTGCTCACTACTCGTCTACGTTCTTCAGAAATTCCCGAATCAATAACGCTATTCACTGAATAACGCACAATTCATGCTTTTTGGCGCAGTTTGAAAGCAGCTTCAGCGATTTCTTAGAAAATTATCAATTTTTGGGATGCAGTCTTACTACTGCTGCAGAACTGCGCGAAACTGCACAGAATACCGTTATTCACAGAATAACACATCTTTCGTGCATTTTTAGTGCAGTTTGATTACAGTTTCAGCGAACATTCGAGGTAATTGGGTTTCTTAGCGGTAAAGTTCTATTACTTCGGCAGAACTGCACATAACAGCACTATTTCAGTAATGTTACACTTTTCCAGCTGTTGCAGTGATGTTTGGTCGCTGTTTCAGCGAATTTATGGAAAATTTGTGATTTTTCGGCGATGCTTTACTACTTCTTTATAACTGCACGGAATATCCTTATTTTAGTAATAT
The DNA here is from genome assembly GCF_001483705.2 of Eufriesea mexicana. Classification (NCBI taxonomy): domain Eukaryota; kingdom Metazoa; phylum Arthropoda; class Insecta; order Hymenoptera; family Apidae; genus Eufriesea; species Eufriesea mexicana. The sequence goes on along the minus strand of NW_016913818.1, from coordinate 201,744 downwards.
AACAAATATCATGCAATTCCGGCGCAATTTGATTACAGTTTCAGCGAACCTATGAATACTTTCGATTTTTCGCTGCAAATATTTACTACTGCTGCATGTCCGCACCGGACAGCTTTATTTTAGTAACGTCACACAATTCATGCAATTTAAACGTAGTTTCATTTCATTTGTGTCGTCTGCCAAACTTCACTGATAGGTATAGCGCTCCTCATTGGCTGTAGCTTACTCACTAAACAAAGGATTCTATAGCACAGGAGTGATCCAATAAAGGACTTGTACTTCATAGATATAAGAACCTGTAGCATTAAAGTGTTCCAATAACGGACATACCGTAACCATGTTATAACAAGGTCGCGAGACCTGTGCATATGCTTTTCCAGCGCCAAAACCGCATGTAAAGAACGAGATGACGCATCCCGTTTCGGAATGCATAGCTTCCGACATGACGAAAACGTATGAGGGAGCCATAGATGCAAGGGAAGAAGCTTGGTCCCACTCGCGCTCCCATCACTATTTTTCTCATTTCACGATCCTCGCCCTTCGCTCTTCAGTAACGATCCTCTCGGCATGCTGTTCCCTTGAGTGTCACGTTTATGGTTATTAATCATTTGCGCTTCGAAAAATTTCCGCGATGAACACGTAACAAATCGAAACCTTTCTCGAACGTACCTATGGATTCCGGTTGTTGTCATTTATGGTGAAATGGAAATAGAAAATCACGTGTACTTCATCTCCATATTTCACGTGAAGTTACTTCTATTTTAGTTATTATCATATAGTCGTCACTTAAGCTAAACAAGCCTGTGAACTTTGCGAGTAACACGAGGTCACCTTTCTCGAAATGAGTATGGACTCACCTTGGGCTCCAATCTCTGAACTTTGCTCCCATGATTGACATTGCTGTTAAATTGTTATTCTGATACTCGCTGATTTCCTATCGCCATAATTGTTTCGTTTGCGAAAGCAATTCATCGGTTGGTACGTTTTGCATACGAATATTCTTTACCATTGCTAATGCATCTATACTGCATCGTTTGGGAATATTCATTACAAATTGGGGTTCAATAACTTTATCATAGTCCTCATCGTTTAAACCTCCTTTCAATTAACTCTACGTTACTTCACGGAAATAATTATAACTTATTCCAAGTTTGCACACGCAAATCGGGGCCATACATTCCCTTCCTCAACTGCATTTCATTACATTCTGGAGGTGTTTATATCAGCACCAGAAGAAACATCTTTGACCTTCATTTATTGCTTTAATCATTACCTTCAAAGGTTTCAACGATAAATATTACTAGTTTTCTAAGCACACTGTAACTGGATTTCGCTTCAACTCCGTTCAATGATACTATTCAAGTCGTGGGCCACACATATTTTGTTACCGAGAATTCCAATTATAATTTCAGTTACAAATTGGTTAAATCGAATTTCTGCTGGGAATATCCTTCCGACTTTAGGTAGATAATGCACGCAATTTCATTTAATTCGGACAACCTGCACACCCGTCATTTACATCCAAGCGGTGTAATGTATTTCGAAACGCTCTTTCGCGAGGCATTCATATTTATACCTTGCATTGGCTTACCCATTTCCATACATATTCAGTAATTTTCATAAGTGACTAGGAAGTACAATTCATTAATGTAATTTAGAGAAAACGGAATAAACTCGAATTAACCGTGATACGAATTAATCTTACTCTGAAACAACCTCATACCTCGTAATAGACAATTTCCTCTGAAATTCGTACTTTAAATTGGAAAATCTATTCTCGTCCATGGTAGTGCTAGAGGAATGTAACTAATTGAAGAATAATTATAAGTTCGTCGAAATACTGGCAAAAATAAATGGACATTCATTATGAAATGGGTCAGAATTAAAATTTGAGTCCTATGGATATCTTGGAAATTTATTTTTACGTAGTTTTAAATATATTTATATTTATGTACACCGTTTAGGTATAATACAAAGAGATATCTATCGAGATTAAGCTATATAATAATGACATAATGCATATAGTTGTATTATAACATTTATATATTATAGAGATACGTAGATATAAGATAACATTGGAGAGCTTTCAAATTCTAAGGTTGCTTGTGTTAAAATATGTATCCAAACGTTTCCAATAGCCCCCTGAATATGTAGAACTTCTTAGAATCTTGTAATCGTTATCAAATCTGACCGAAAATTGAATAATTTGGTCAATAATCAGTAATCCGCAAGGAAAGAATAGTTACGTTCCAGATGACAGTATAACACTATATAAAAGAATGTTTGGTATACAACTAGGCTAGCTAATTAAGTATAACAAAGCAATGAATGAGAATGCACAAATCAATTCAATTTAATTTACAACATAAATGAATGCAACAAATTTAACGGTACGCCAAGCTATCTAACAAAGTACTCTAAAAATCTGGGCACCTTACATTAAATTGCATACAAGCTCTTCAGGAACAGTACGATACCTGTTATTACTATTAGCTTCACGACATATCGGACGGTCCAAAATAGTTTCGTGACATGCCTAAGATTTCATACCCTCATCACATATTCTAACAACGATAGAAGGGACGAGGAAAATCTCTGGTATATTTTTGTTCATAAAGTGCTCAATAGTCTTATAAATTGTTCTGATGTATTTCGAAAAAGCCCACAATCAATGTTCCAACCTTTTATACAAGACGGTACTACTTTCATCACTTACAAAAGCCTAAATCCGGCTTTGCATACCACTCAGTTATTAATATAACCATAATGAATGTTAGCAGTAGCTATTCTACATTATATCGATGCAGCCAATGGAATACTTGGCGGCAGCCGGTGGAATATTTACGCAAGGAAGATCATACCAATGGCACCCCGACATCGAATCTGTAGTCAGTTCTGGTACGCCTGCCGTTGAAGTCTCTGTTCGGTTTCTAGTTCTTCCGTCTCGAACGACTGCTAAATGCATTCGAACCATCCGCGAAGCCGTGTATCTCCGTTCACGCGCCCGTTTGCCAGGAGAATTTTAACTTCTGGCCGCATCACGCCCCTAATAATATACATTGTCGTTAGGACAGCCGGAAACGCGCGTTACCTACTTCCGTTACGCGCAAGCAATCATACATCCTGAAATGGCGTCGTGGAGGAATTGGAATTAGACCGTGGAACAAGTGTCATCGGCAGAGAGCATATATAACACTATGCCCTCGGCGGTTCAATCGTTGCGAAAAAGTAGCGGTTCGAACATTTCCGGCTGAAAATTCGATGAAATTTCTTAAGCCGTGTACGAGGTATCGGGTACTAATTAACAATTGGAATTACTCTATTCCGACATCCCACGCAACGTCATTTGATATTTAATGCTAAACCTCCACCTGGCTGAGTGACCCACGAATGAGAAAAGGAAAGGGGAAATTGAAAAGATATATGAAACCTAATTTAAAGTATATTCGGCGCAACGTCACGCAACCAAGTGACCAAAGCAATGATCGATTCAATGGGCAATTTCAAGTAAAATGTTTGGAAATGGTATTAGATTTGAATTTTGGCAGGTTCAATGTACGAATTAATACTAATTCTCCACAAGTACTCTCTTAAGTCCTTACAAATTGTCACATTTACGAAAAGCAGAGCATACTGATGTTACTGAATTTTAATTGGCAACATGCATGCTCACCTTATTCTCAGCAAAATCTTGTCAATTTTTGGATTTGTTCAAATTTCGCGCGCCTTATTATACGCTCCATGTAATTAAAGCCTAATTCGGTTGCAATTGACATCTATGAGATGTGGTATGAGAAACTCACGACGATGCAGTCTCGCTATCGTTGTGTATGTGGTTAGCGCCATACGCTACCATTTATGTCGTCTGAATATTTTCGTGAGTCTTACCTTCGCATCACGGGATTGAATATGCATTGACTGCTTTACTGTAGAAAACGGGGATAAACTCTTGCTGAAAATTTTTAAGAATTGTAACACTGGTAGTTTCAATCGAATAAATGTCTTTTTGCATTACGTTCAATTGCGGTTTATACAACCACTAAAGTCACACCATAAACGTTAGTGTGCAATTTTTCCTTCCCATGTAATTTCAGACTTAATGAAGGGTATACCAGCGATATGTTACTACTTAAAAAATTTATATGGCAGAATATGCACAGGATGCAATGCCATTAACACCCAGCAGTCATACTGAACAAGGGCAAGTAAGATTCCGTCTGGTCTTTAAAGTAATAGCAAAGACGTTCGAAGTCTAATGGAATAACTTACTTGGAAAGGAATTACCTAGCACTCAAAAATCGTATATTCTGTTCCATGGGGGTCCTACAATGGTCTAATCTTCACCAGTTAGGAGCCCGGGAATAAATTTTTAAAAGAAACAGGTTTCTTAGGACTTCACCAATCTTGTAACCGATAACCCGTCTTCCACCACAAAGATGACCAAGAAATAATTCGATCGAAGAGCCCAAGATGGCGGCTTTACACGTTATATAGGGCACACAAATCATTCTCTCTGATCCCTCCGCGCAAAGTTATAACTCCTCAAAAGCTAAGGTGGCGGAGATTCGTGTTTGCACTTGGCTGCATGCAATGGAAGGTCATTGAACGGAGAAACAAGTTGCTAGACATACAGTTATCTACATGAAAATGCATTCGATGCAAATACCGTGCTTACGACGCCGGAACATAATAACGTCGTATCGGTAGGACGCATAGCGAACACTAACGAAAGGGTAATTTCCGATTGTACACGACAAGCCTAGTATATACGCCGCGCGACGACGACTAGCATTTGGTCACTGTGCTCCATAACAGCGTTGCCCTAATTATTTGACCCTCTTAACTTTTGCATGCACGGGAGCAGCATGGATTCCGGTAAGCGTTTTACAATCTACGACTTAGCGGCATTTGCCTTTAAACAAAGCACAATCCGACGCATCCTTCCAGCAATTTTCAAACGAAAAGTCATTCCTATTATTAATTCCTTCCATCGTGAGAAAAACGCGCGAGTAGACGCGTGGCTTGAAAAATTGAAAGTGACTGGAGTAAGTTCGGCTGCTGTAAATAAATACTTTCGAGCCGGGGCTGACGGAACCATTAACTAGAGCTTTCTGCTGCAATGCATAATCCTTAGAATACACATGCCCATTTTGATTCGTGGATTTTGAAAGTTCATCATCTCAATTATTCTATATTCAGAGGCAGTTTCTCGGGTGACATTACTATTCTAATTGTTATAAACCTCTACTGTAATTGGTGCAGCATGGTTTTATAGTGTATACAAATAATTGGAACGACCAGTCCCGTTAATTGCTTCTGGAATTGTTAATTTTGAGTTTTATTCGGACAGAATGATGTATTAACATTATTCATATATTCCATGTTTGGGTGCAGCTTTATGTGGAATTTCGATAAAATATTGTAAACCAGCTTTTCTAGCCTTCAAAATATATTTGCTTGTATCTAAATTTCATAATTGCATAAAAGCGTGAAAAATGACGCTGTTATATTAGAAATTTAAAACGAAATGTGGGAGGATTCGAAATTTTCGTAGTAATATTCCATTAATTACATAACGAATATCAAACGGAAGCAATGTCCTAATTAAGGGTACTTTAATTGAACCTCTGTTACAGGAGAAGCTATAACAAACTTTAGAAAGATAAAGATAGAAAGTGAATTATTTATAACCTACCTTAAGTTTTCCAAACCATATCGATACCTACAGGAAGTAAAATTTAGGGATTCTTCCATGCCATATTTAATACATCCACTTCACTTATTATCTTCTACGATATTTTACATGCACGCATACTTGTACCCAGTGATGAGTAAAAGAAAAATTTATTTCCTCCCATTCCTTATATCTACAAAAATGAGATACATCTCCATTTAATTCTAAACCTACAATGGATTAAATGTCTATTCACAAACCTATAATTGAAGATTTCATGTCACTTAGAATCCCAATTTTTCTTCTAATTTTGTAATGTGATCAATCTTCCAGCATTTCCATTCAGTACATGTTTCCAACATTCGGAATTAGTATTCTTAATATCGAAATTACTAAATTTCGGATTTACTTAATTACTATATTGTAGGATGGCAAAAACTAGCATTGAGACACGGAAAATTGACGAAACAATAAAAACAGAATAACGCCATCTCGATATTTATAAAACTACGTTGACAAAGGAAAGAAAAGCCAGATAACGAAGCGAAAACGCAAAGACGCACTTTAATTTAACTCCCTTTTGAGCACCAAGCGCCCCACGCTCGTGTCGGTCACAGTTGTATTCTAAGAATTCTGTCTTTTTCGTCCAAGACCATGCTTTTATGCTTTCCCTATCTTGCGTTTCACATCCCCATAGGGAGCACGGAATTCAATTTTGTTACACAAAATAACTTTTACATATGCTACTATAAAATATTGATCGGTTTATAAGTTGTCGTTGGCAATCGCCCATTCGTGGTTTCTTTCTGAAATGGTATTCTAAATTATCCTAGATATGACACATTAATGGTTCGTCATTATTCAACGTAAATGGTAAGGAATGCTGTCCTTTTATGGGAGGAAGTTGAGAAACGAGGATAATAGATAAATTTATAACTGACAAGTTGATATAGCGTGTCAAGTGCCGATATGAAAATAATTTCTGCTGGAAGAAATTTTGAATTAGTGTTTTTAACATTGAAATTACCATGCTACATATGACTAATTTAAAATTCGTCATTATACAACATATATGATGTGGGATATTGCAACGAAACGGAAGAATGATCGTCCTTTTATAGGAAAAAACTGGGAACCTAGGATAATGGACGGATTTGGAACTGATTTATAAATATGGAATACTAATTGGAGAAGAAGAAATTTTAAATTAATCTTCTTAATACCGATATTAATGTTCTAAACAACTGATTTTAAACTCGTCATTATACAACGTTAAAGATAAAGAATGTTGCTACGTATGATACCCAACGATACCTAACGAAGGTAAATCCTTTGTGGGAAAGGATTGAAAGTGTTAGTTCATTTACATCTCAATTCTTAAACAATTTCGCCATTAATTAATGTTCATGGTTATTTCTAACTTTTATTTTGAAGATACGTTTCTAATTCATAATTCAGTTCCTTAACGGATAAAGACTATTGAATACAATTGCACAATATTTGCCTATCTCTTGCTTAAAGAATATGAGTGAAACGTGTGCCTTCCATGTTAAATTTTTCAAAATATCTACTTCTGTTCTACACAATAATATACTATGCTTCCCTTCCCACACTTTTCCAATAATAAGTTTCAAAAAATTCAAAAATTACTGTTTTTGTCTTTTGATACGCAAGTCCAATTATTTCTAGAATGAAGTTGGAACTTCTAGACGTCACAAAAGGAACAGCAATTCCTGTAACGATGCATAAATGCATGATAATATTCCTTAATCGATGCACCTTTTAAAAGCTAATTTTTAGAAGGAAAAAACAATGACCAAAGATTAAATTATGAAATTGTTATCGGTTCGTTCAGAAGGATTCTTCGCCTTGATGTTGCACAAGGAGTTGGTGAAAAGGAAATAGAATCGTGTGAAGGGGTGGTGTCAGGGATTTGCTAGAAGCCACTGCATGTTCACATTGAACGGATTGTTTGCCAAGTCATGATACATTGATTGGATTCGGTGTTCCTTGGTGGACACTTCACGCCGAAGAACCTGAGGTGAATGATCAGCGTGTGTTTTGCATTATAAATTTCACGCCGAGGATACGTCTGCGTATCGTTTGCTATTGGTCGTACTTCCTATGGGTAACAAATAAAGTACGCTAATAACAACTATTCCCCTATCGACATATTTCCTTTTATATATGTCGTAATTTTCCCTTATTCGATTCATGATTTATCTCCTTAAGTAAGTTATTCATTTTAGTGTAGCTTAGTCTTTTATGTTTTATTAAAGTTTATCTTCTTGACTTAAGACACTGCTATCTGTTCGATCAAATCTAAGCTATTTATAATTGATATTCATTAACATCTATGTTTTGTAATACTAACAATTTAATCTTGTATTATAATATTACTTGAAGAGAATAAATACAAAATTGTGAAACGTGTATTATTCTGATGTGGGAGAAACGAAACAAAAGCATGAGAATCAAAATACAATTTAAACGCTGATTTTTAGCAACGTCTTTTCCGGTGCACAAATTAAATGTACTTCAAATGATATCATATCCTTCTTTTCTAAAGTCAGCTAGAATAATCGATATATCAAGAGTTGCGCTCGAGGCGAAGAAGAAGTGGATGCGTGTAACGTGTAAATCATTAACCAAGGGGAACGATATAACGTTGAAGAATAGTGTTCACTAATGGTATACATTTCGTAATTTTTTTTATGGAATAGATGAAGGATAGCAACTCATATTCTGCTCTCGCTGAAAGTTCTACAACCTTTTTCTGCCACACAGTGCGTAACTGTGGAAATATAGTGCTAACTATGGATGAAATCAGCTTAGACCATTGAAAGTTGAATTTATAGGGGGCAAATAATGATTGACAAATACGATGTGGAGATAGTTCTTTGGTAAATTAAATTTGGAAATCTGGTCATTTGCAGACCTTGTAATAAGAAATGACAATTAGTACCTAAGAAATAGAAGAGAAAAAATTGTATAATTAGCATAAATACATATTATCGAATCCTTCTAGGTCACTGCACATATTATAAGTAATATTGGTGTGCGTGTTATATATGCAATTTTTCCGGTGAATATGTGGATTTAAACTAAGGGCTCTTAATTAAACACGCCAGTAACTACCAGCGTCAAGAATAATTACCAGAGTATTCATCTAGATTTTATTTAAATAATAGCTTCGAAACAAAACGTTATTAACTGTTTGGTTGAGAAATAAAGATACACGTGTTCATTTTCGGGCCGGTTTCATTCTTCACTAACATCAGAATACCTTCAACAGAATCACAATTATTTATGTCAGCTAATATTACAGTACGCATATTTGCTACAGCAGAAAACATATACGAATTTCGTTCTGAATATTAATATTTTATTATTTTCTTTATTATTCCTGCTTCTATAGATTCCTATTTAATAGGGAACCTTTAATGAAGTTGTATGCTAATTAAGATTAAGAAATTCACATTCTTTCCAGAAAATTTTTCTTTATTATCACCTGTTATTTTAAATCTATTATTAATTATTTCAATGAAAAGGTATTCCGTTTGGAAAATCTCGTCTTTTACTATCAATACCAGAGGAACAAGTATTCAGATACTTATTTTATTCAACATTTTTATAACCTTCAACGTAGGATAATTTTGCCATTACCATAACTGCAGTCTCTGCTTCACATCTTTACTAATATTTATCAATGACTACAAGAATTACATTTAACCAATTACAATAATGTAACAATATACTGATTTATATATTAAGGGCTCAAGGACGAAAATTGACTGTAATGAATTACAATAATCAGGGAATTAACATATTGCAGATAAGCTTGGTGTAATACCACTGTTCCATTTCTATCAAGTATCACGTGCTGTGAAAACGTTAGATTGCAAATCAGATGAAAGCATTCCTTACTGGATGTTATCCACCACAAAAGTTGTTATTTTCATTGGATGCCATTTTCGCAGGAAATCAGATTTTAGTTTTAATATATTCGGTATAAATTTTACGCCTTTACATTTAGTTTAGGGACTTGATATGCGACTTTGCCTTATTAAATACGTAGGAAATTATAAATTAAAAGCAATGTCATTCAATATAACGGGTTTGCAATTCTATTTTTTGCAAACCTATATCTTTGAACCTAATAAGCTGATTCTAGTTTTATTTATTTTTATTATTACCTCTAACAGCGTAAGGCTATAATGAAGAATTGGAGTATTAGAATACTAATTATATTACGTCAAGGTGTAAGAATATTCACTTTTAACCGGTAAGAGTTATCAATTTCAGAATATCAAGGAGAATGTGTATTTCAGGACATTCTCTTTATCGTGATACCGTCATATGTATTGAATCACAAAAAGCGTCTAGTCTAACAAGTCGTTCCTCACAGAAGGTACTAAAAGTACAAAGCAGAGAAGTCAGACTATGTATATTTTCATTGATATTGTAACATCAATGGTTTCTATAAGCACATCACAGATATACTAGCTGTTCTTAAAAGCCTGATACTTTTGACCTCGTAGATCGCTAAGAATGATTCACATTACCAAATAATGTTAGAATAGGAAATTATCGAAATACGAAATCATTTATACCTCAGTACGAAGCTTATCATACATTTATATAATTTCCTTACATCATTCTTATATCCTAAATTAGTATTATGTAAAATAGAACTTAACGTCAGTACTACCAAACCCGTTAAAATAACGAACTCCAGTCTTCCTGTGCTGATAATTATTTAAAAAATAGGACTTTACACAAAAATTATTCTTTATATTTGTCATTAAGTTAGGAGAAGGATTATCTACACCCTCTTATCTTTATTGTATTGCTTCACTTAATATCCATACTCTATTCGGACATACGTTGTATCCCGGAAGCACCGATATTTAGCAAGAGACACTCGTACAAATTTCTGCATATCAATTTTAGGTCTCGAATCCACTGCTAAAGGGCACATAACCGAGAGCGTCTAACAAAAATAAATAAACGCGTGGCACAGTTACATCGATCTAAAGGTCCCAAACACTTCCATCAAGTTATTAGCGAGACAAACTCTTTCCGAATACGAAGCGCTAATACAATGTGGTTGTCCACCGAATAACAGTCAAACAGTAGCACAATCGAGATTTCACAGCATGTATAAGTACTGGTCTTCAAATCCACGACCTTTTAATCGTCCGGCATTGGCAAACGAGGAAAAGGTGTATAAAGCCCACTTTATTATACAATCCATTCCACATTCTCGCTTTACCTGTCCAAGAAGAATCGACCACTGCAATTAGATATCACCTCGATGACATCCCTCTATGCATATTCGTTTACCGTCATTTGTACAACTGTGATAAGTCAGAGTTGTACCGTTTCCTCGGTACAGTGTGTCCCTAGAAGACCGAAACCTCAATATGCCGTACTGCCACTCATTTACTATAACCGAATCATAAATCTTCGAAGAGGATTCTGTCGGCGGATTGATTAATTCCAATTTATTGTGTGACGATACGTGGACAGATAAAGGGTGCGTGCAGAATTAGACTCAGAAAGATACAGCGAAAAAGTTTTTTGGAATTTCGGAAACAAGCTATAGCTAAATCTTGTCAGTTACAATAGTAGCTCTAATAACTAATCCACTGCACTTTAAAAACACCTTTAATTATTCGATCTATATCGAATCCAATCAGACGTCTGCACTGGAAGGTTTATTAGAACCAAAAATTTGTTTTAAAAGGAGGATAAACGATGTCTGCGATCTTCCTTGAAGGGCTGCCCTATTATGTTCTCAATTTAACTGGTTACAGAGGATAAAAGCAGATAGAAAATTGCAGATGAACGACGTTGATCTAGTGGTACAAGCGGTGTTCAAAGTGTTGAGAAGTTGTTCGTGAGAGTAAGTTGTAAAGAATAATTCCAAGTAATACTGCAGCATTACAAATGCTTATAGTATCATGTAAATGTAATGTAAGGAAGGGAATATAGTAAGAAAATTTTAGAAAGCGAGAATATATCTCATTTTAAAAATATGGGTAAAATTTGTGTCAATGATGGGCCTATGATGGATCTAATGGTATCTATGTAGACAAATGTAAAATATGCAGATTAATTGAACTCCCACTTTCACTCATACTTTCGAAACGACATGTTTTCGACTTTGAATTTTTGTAATGATATACTGTTTCTGTAATCTACATTAATAATGTAGTGCATATTTACACTAATTGTACGAACATTTTTGGAATTAGAAGTTAACTCGTTCTAAGATTCGTTTTACTAGTTTCTACCGTATTTGAGCTTTCTTATTGTTGAAATCACTTCACTTTCCTTCGCATTACTCTCCATCCCATGGCACCTGCATACCCTAATTTCGCCTGAATTCTTACAATAGTCTGCGTTTCCCAGAATATGCGACTTCTTATTCACATATTTTCTAAAATTACCCCGACTGCTACATTAATAGCATAGTCAAATCCAGTTATATGAATATTTAACGCCATGAAAATTTTTCCATTATTCACAATCATGTGCTGATATGAGAGTGAAACGCTATTCGAGGAAGAAAATTTTGTTTGTGGATGAAAATGAAATTATAGATGGACGCTCTGTCGCCCTGTGCCTTCTGGAGGAAGAAAACCAAGTAACGAACAGCAGATTATTTATCCCTTTATGGCGACGCTAGTAGAGTGCAGAGGTTTCTAGTCCCACTTGTCTCGTATTGGATTTACCACAGTCGAAAGCAGGTTCGATGAGCGAGACTCTACGTACAGGTACTTACTCTGACTTAAGGCCAGGACTCCAGCGTGCGTGTTTCTGACAATCACGTGAAGGCGTACGAGCAACTTCCTTCTAAATACTTCTGTTCCAGCTGTGGTAAGAAAAGGCATATCCGACTCGCAGGTTTGATCACGAACGATAAGCTTCTCCTGCGCGTTTCCTGACCTCGCTGCGGCTAGGACGTACCGCCATACTGCCCTTATTATGATTGTGCAAGAGGAATCGGTCCTCCTTCTCGTGAATTATTTCGGCGTCATTGGATAAGTAGATGGTAGACGGGTTGAACTACGAAGATAGGTTACGAAATAAGAACTGGATAAGCGATGGAGCATCTTCTGAGTATGCATATTGCAATGTATATTGGAAGAGCACCTCTGAGAGGAATACATGAGAAATCTTTCGGAAAAATTTGTGGGACAACGAGGAGAGACGGGATTTCATAATGGAGTGGACCGAGGGAAGAGTATTGGATGTTATGAATGGTGTATAGTGCGGGAGGCTTTGATAAATTGGAGATCTTCGTGATGCAAGATTGTACCGAAG
>NW_016913818.1:179047-188700 GCF_001483705.2 Eufriesea mexicana | reverse complement strand
AAATGTGAAATGTATATTTAAATATATTATATATTGACTGCGCAAATAAGGTAACTAGTATTAATCGAATGATTTAGGGAGTGGACTGTGAGCAGAATGGGAAATTTATTTGAAACCTTGATGGATGGTGGTACATACATTTTAAGGGTATAAGACGTAAACGTGGTATCGGGACCGAAAGTACTTGCCTCTGAATATTTCATTACTTTCAAGCAAGACTGACTATGAAAACTATAAAATGATAATAAGGGTACTGAACTACGACTATTATAAACTAGCTATTGGAAAATCGCGTTTGCTACTTAACAATTAGACAGTCAATTAAATTTGTGGTCAAAGAATGTATGAATTATTAAGTTTACTCTTAAGAGCAAATTGCTCAGAGAATGTATTCTTGATGACAATGAATGGAACGAAAATAACTTAGAAGATTTAATTATAAATTTCACGTACCACTGAATGAATTTGATCAGGGAATTGATAGCTCTAGAAAACGTCCATTATATCTCAACTTGTTTTTAAATCTGTGATGACTATTTGTTAATTCTTTTAGAGTTTATTTTTCCAAAGACGAATGCGTAATCTAAGTTGGTCTATAATCCTCAGATTTTAAGGAAAGTGCATTTATACAAGAACGAGCAGTAAGGACGATAGGAGGTTCATCTTTGTCTTACAAGTTTGATGAGAGTATCCCGAGTTAATCAATGGCTCTAATTGAAATTATTGTTGCTTCTAAATATTTATAAATAGCTATCAGAGATTATAAATAACTCTCCGAGCATAATTCTTCCGAATAATCTTGGATTTTTATAAGAAGCTCATTATATGATACGAATTTGCTTCGTATTAGAGTATCCCTTACACTTCTCTGCTGAAGAAACCACCCAGAAGCAATTTTATGATGAAGACCGTTATTGGTGGAAAGGTGAAATATATATGCTCAAGCTGAAAGCATACATATAGAAAGTAGTACGGTTAACTTATCATAACAATGTGTACAAGAGGATTTCTTAATCTAGAAAACACGTAAATGGTATTATTAATTTTGCATGAACTATTTAATTTACTGCTAATATCTAATTGATATTGTTAGTAACAAGTAACGCGAATCGTTCATTTACAATAGACATAGAAAAGTTAAGAAAATATTTACTATTATGGAGAAGAAGTGATAATTAGAGAAATCGACGAAATTCGAAAATCCTCGGCCGTTTTCGGAAACCGATTGGGACTCATATAGAAGGGAATCCGCGCAACTTCTCAGATAATTGCCGGGTGGGGCTAGGTCGAGGCACCTCGGGGTCTGGACCAGGCACTGCCGGGACTTTAACAGTGGGACCTAGGCGACCTTCCAGACGGTCAAAGTTGGGCATGCCGGGTTTGGCAAGTAAACACTTAATCAGCATTTTTTCGGATTCATAGTCTCGTTTCGTTCGAGATATGTCGCTGTTGTCTTTAATATGTCTCGTCGTTCCAATCTCTTGTCTGTTCTTTCCCAGGACTATTCTACATATTTCCATTATAGGTTTACTGTCTGGATCCGCTGATTTGAACTCGAGTACAGATGATGTTTTTACGCCTTTATAATAACTTCTAAGAATTCGAAGAGTTCGTCGGCGGAGTGGTTGCAGGTGGCGTAGGGGTGGGGTGATGGTGGCGTGGAGATGAATTGCGGTCATTGCCTAGATATTCTGGCTAATCGATAGTCATCGACCGCACCACATATACATCACACCCTTACTTGCTTTACTCCAGAATCTACCTATTTCAATATCCGAATTCTTTCATCGTCGGTTTCTTATCACGAATTCAGTTTTATTTCAACTATGGGCTGTTTCTGTCTCATCGATGGATGATTCCTCCCATTTCGTTAATATTTACGGTTTCTATTCGCCTCGCTTCTATTTCCTTACGTACAACTAATCCGTTTTCTCTTGGGCTTATATTTAAACTAAAATATTCTCCATTAAACTTTCAGGTGCCTCAAGATTTAATCCGGGAGACTACTTTGGACGACGAGAGATGCGTGCGTTTATACACAACCAGCTACAAGGTAAAAGATATTATTGGACGACGAGGGATGCTTGCGTTCACATCAAGGTCGCTATAAACCGTTCTAAGATAGATTACTAGACTACAACTCTCGAGCGCGTTATATTTAGAATGGTTCGCTACATAACTTGGTGCGGATACATCTATTCCATATTCCTTCAAAGCTACCCCTCTCGTTTACCAAATTGGTCATAATTTTTCCCCCGATAATCGCGATCACACTTAAGGACCAAATAGCCCACGCGACGTACATCAGTGTACTCAATAATTCCGTGCATAGTAAATCATCGTCACGCCTCATCTCTGTGAGCCATTCAAGCCACCGTCAATCTCAACGTGCATCGGGTTCCAGGATGGCTTACGAGTCACTGTTCTTTCTGAAGTCAATGCGAGGTTCCCGCAGCCCTAGTCGTAGGCAGCTAGGGTATAGGCCTGAAGTTGGTCCGGCATGTGTCTACGGTCGTGTCACTGGGGATGTATAAGTTCCACCCCTTGGGGCAGGGTCAGATAATGTCTGTCCATCTGCAAGGCCTCACTGGGCCATCGTAGCTGCTCTGGGCTTTCAATGGTTCAGGGACTACCGTGGTTCACATCCAAGTCATGGCAAGACCCTCATTAGCTGAGGAGGGCTAGGCCCGATCGTGATGCTCAAGCTGGATCGTCTTGAACGCAGGGGTGCGTATCGTATGCTAGCCGGTCTTTTGAATAATCGTGAACTCGTTCATGCCCATAGCGATTGTAACATATTCCTTCGCTGCTAGTGTTTTTCATATTTGATTCCCCAAGTTTTCGGGAACCTAGAAATATTACAGTCCCTTGAAGTGTAACATATTATCGTTGCGTCAGTGGAGAGTAAATTTCAGTATACCAATCCGGAACCCCTCTAGTAAAACACAAAATATAATAAAGTGTCAGCAGCTTCACTTTATCTTCCTTTGCTCCAAGTTAGGTTAGGTATCATTGAAACTGATTTCGCCTGCAGGCTTCGCCACTAGGACGCACGTCGGGCCTCGGCGCGTAGCCACATTCACGTTGTGATACCTGGTACTTGGTATCTCTTTCCAAAGAGCAATTTTAGGAAAATGATATCGAGCTAAATGCTACGTACAAAGTTTACGACATTTGCTGTATATTGGAAATTTCCAATGTTCCTTTTGAGCTTCGAAGATATAAAGCGACCGAAAAATACTCCAATGAAATGAAAGCTAAGAGATTAGATTTGACATATGTTTCACACCTATCCTTTTACCGACAGGACACTCACAATAAAAGACATGGCTATAACTAGGGATAGGAGATTGTTGTAATGTGCGCTTCGTCGTATATTACCAGTAAACTATAAAGATACTTATCAACTTTTATTTCTAAAGGAGCTTGTAGTTTATGCATTGAAAATTTATGATCCATAGTACTTGTTTAACCTATTATGCGAAGGGGTACCAAGGTCTTAAATTAAAATTAGTATTATTAATTCAATATCATTAGTTACATTATCCGAACTGAGGCGTCGATTAAATATATACAGTGCTGAATTTTCAGCTACATTCATTATGTACAAATCTAATGTTAACTACATCATTAGAACTTATTGCCTATGCGGTACCGCAATTACAGCAATGAAAGGGTTGGCACGAACGAGATAAAAACCGCGTTTCCGCGACGCCTAGACAGATTTATTTCATTAAGCACATATCCATAATACCTAATCTTGAGTGAGTTGTGAATAATGCTATCCTTGACGTTTCACGGGAATGACGTTATTTTGATTACCTCAGAGGGACGGGTTGGACTGCAATTAATGTCAGTATCTCTCTCTTTGTTTCAACAGACGAGAATGCTTTCCGTGGCACTTTCACTCCGTTTAGGGCAATTGCGGTCGGCCGCATAAAGCAATAATCACACGAACTGCCGATTCCTGAAAAGGTTGAAGTTCGCGTATCAATCCCCTTATTAAAATTGGGAACCACGACCTACGAATAATAATTCCACCTCTTTCACCTAGATTTAGACACTTGTAGCCGGGTTTAAATCTTAACGAATTTAACTACAGCACTCCTTTGTTAATAATCCTGTATAGATTTAAGAGAATGCTATCCATAGCATCGTATCTCACCTTCGCATTCTAACCAATGAAGGTTAAATAACGTAGATTTTCAATGGCACAGATATGCGTCACGCTTTTACGCCAGCATGCATTATACATCATAGCTTCTGCCACACAAGTGTGGCAAAACTACGTGCTTCATAGAGCTGCCCGAATTAGAAGCTTCTACAGTGGTCGTATTAAACGGATTTTATCAACCCTCTCATCATCTGCGACGCATATTTTCAACTTAATCTGCTATGACCAAATTTAACATAATTCTCAATACTTGTCGAACTCTATATATCGCGACAAAGATATCTCTTTCATCAATTGATGTTCCTACCCAAATTACCCGATATAATTCATAAAACTTCACCTAATTCTACGCTTAATCAGACAAGGTAAGTCATTTCTAACAATTTATATTTATAAACTGTTTACCTGACATATTTCGTCAAAAACACTAACTCGAATTCTCTACAGACTTCATAAATAATTCACCAATAGCAGGTACAATAAAACACATATCAACAACAGAACTACCAAAGGGGACAAAGTGACATGCTTTAGATACACTGCCTTCGCAATTGCAGAGAGTATGCATATTGCAAAGTGAACGTGGTATGGCACATATTCCATCATGCACCTGTAGCTTTCCAAAGGTTACCTGGAGAACGATGATCGGATATACAAAGCCTAGGGCATTCGGGTAAACGTTGGTTAAAGCGTCGGACCATTAGTATGATCATATATGGTCATGTTAATCTTTAGTTGCAGCCATAAATGATTGACGCTTAATCGAGTTATGAAGTTAAGAGTCGAAGTGGAACACTAGTAATATTGGAATACAGTGTTGAGCGTTGCAGTGAGCCGTGAAATAATTCTTATCTCTATTGTCATTCTCACATATTTGTGTTGCTGTTGCCAATAAACTTTACCATTGTCCTATCTCCCTGTTAATATCGATTTTTATCCGATCGTGATCATAATTATGTATGCTCCTCAATTTCATGACACCGATTTAACCCTTTGCGCTCGAGAGGCGCATGTCAGTCGCCATTTGATAAAACTTTGAAGCTAGATATTCATAAATATGTCAAATTCTAGATATTTTAACGGCGTGCGAGGGATTGAAATCAAATAAATCTACGAGCTAATTAACATACGATACCTTATTACTGCACCGGAGGCTATGATCAGCTTTGTAGCGGAGAATCATTGAACTCCTATCCTTCTCTGGCCAAAAAAACCTACAGTGCAAATGGTTAATTGCCCTCAATAATGATAATGATACTTAGGTACTCGTTACAGGGTTATGGTTCGAATGTGAACAATGTATTTTAATCAGTTAACACTTCAAATTCCTAAGAAAGCGTAAATTCTATATCCTTGTCATCCTTCAAGAAATCTACAACACTCGCAAATATCATTCTCTTATTCTCAGCCAATTTAACCTTCGGATATATGGTGAAACGACCGTACCTTCCAATTTTTGTCAGTTCCCAGAGAAACTATCGGAAAACCTGCAACCGTGATCGTTGGAGATACGAAGATAAACGAAACAAGAAATGTAGAGCTTGCTTCACAGCAGTGACAATGTGAGGAAGCAGTGGTATTTTGACGATATACTCTTCCACGAATGTGGAACAAAGGCGAAAGTATGTTTAGTATGCCGGAGGTGACCAAGATCATTGGTTACAAAATGAATACTCCTCATGTTCAGCACACGTGCGCTCTAAAATAGTTTGACTGAAGCACGTCCACGATTTGCTTGCTATAGTGACTCAGGATTACCTATCTGATGTATTCCCAACCAATCCACATGCCTTATAGAACTTTATACAACTATCAACCCCTCAATACCGCGATCTCACGACAACCGCGCCGCTGTATTTAGGATCCAGACAATTTCCGCCAGACCAAATCTATCGGAATTTCGAACCTGTCGAGGCTGGAGTTCACCCACACATGACGCGCCGGCACGGAACGATTCTTAGAATGAATGGAACGTGGACGAAGCGTAACACCTGACCGGGTGTGTCGTGTCTTACGTGGACACGTTGTCGGCCAAAATTAGCAGAATTTCAATCTCGTAAAAGAAGCTTTCCCTCTCTCTGCGCAGCCGCCACACGCCGACACCTCTTCCTCTCTCTCTTTTCCCCCATTCCTGATCCGTCCTTTTTTCCACGCCGTATTGACGCAGGCCGACGTGTCATTGGTGGCGTAGTCGACGTGCTTCCGATCCGAACTACATCAAAAAGCGTGCACCGTGTGCTCTATCGACGAGGGTAATTAGACTGTGCCCAAAGAGTATTTGCTAGATCGCTGAGTCACGGAGTATTTTGTGCCAGGACCTATTTTCCTTCAAACGGCTATGATATTAACGAGACATTTGGTGGCTTCAGTGGAGATATTTGATAAAGGTTGGCTTGTAATATTGCCGAATTTCGCGAAGAATTTATTAGTAATTTTTGGTAGGACATTGTTTAGATTTTTGGCGTAATCTTTGGCCAATTAAATGGAAATTCTTGTTCGATGTTGGTTAAACATTGTGCTCCAACTCGTTACAGAAATGTTGATATACGCTGATGTACTGATTATTATAAGGAACTTATCTAATTCAATATTTATTGCAATTCTTAAGATATTAAGCTATTATTTCTTTCAAAATAGTTACGTGTAGGGCAATTAATTCTACGATGCCTTGAAATAGTTCCTTTGAGTATATTTGTGCGTGATTGGTGGTATGTTCTATACGAATTCTGGCGAGGATTGTATATCGAATACGTTACTGATTCAGCGGAGTACTCGCTCTAACGTTTTACTTGCAACCTGCACTTACACGTGACTCGTATTACTATCTGCGAAGGAAAAGTGAGCTGCACTTACTTGGTATGATTATGTAAACGATTACCCTCTATTTGTAGGAAGACCTGCTTCTACTTATGATTCAAATGAATTCTCATTTCACGGGAATTAGCATAGTATAGCTTAATCAATTTTAGAGTCAATTTAATTTCACTTTTAAGCACAGAAATTTATTACATGGGATTTAAGCCCTTTGCTTCTGTGCCAACGGTAATAAGAAAAATATGACTTTTAACGCATGTTTGAGATTGATTTACTTCGAAATCTATTGGCGTATTGTAAGGGGATGTGTAATCATCCATAACGGTATTAAATCGTGTTAAAATTTCATCTTCACGTGTCTAACCTATTATGCTTGAAGCGAATTCTAATTTGTACCATAGAATTTCTTTCCCAACCTCCTATGATAAAAATTTACTAACATTTAGGTGTAGACGCTAGTGTCTTGTTCACGAAATATCAGTTTATTGGCTAATGTTATGAATAGTATAAATCGCAGGGATTATAGAGGAACATGAATATTCCTAATTACTACTAACCATGGATAGTTAGTTCTTCTATAACCACATGGCTCGAAATAAATTTGATTTCTATACCTCTAGAGTAAATTATCATCGGATGTCTGTGATCCAGCAATCACGCCAGTATAACAAAAATCTTAAAAAAATATTTTACGTAATGTCACGTTATAAGCGTGAGGCTGTGTTAACTTATAATACGTAGGAAGCACGCAATAAGATATTGTAGACACATAGAATCCTATATTACCATTTTCACATCGTTTAAAATTTCATTCCTCCTGTCGCAAAAGTATCGGTCTGAACTTTACGTTCATATATACGTGCTAAACCTACTATACTAACTCCGTCAAGCTTCCTTTCATAAAATGCACAATCTAATGGAAACAGTTTGTAATATAATAATTCCAGTGTTGTATCGAATTTTCAGTGCCATAAAATATTCTCAAAATGCCTACTTAGATGACTATTCAAAATGGCGGCAAGTATAATCTTTCATATTTCCATATATACCAGCAACGCTTACACGCGCTTCGTTAGCGAATACAAATTAACGCCTACGTATTATGAAATCCTTGCAAAAAAGGCGGGATAAACATCCCACCATTTCACGATTATGAATGGGCACATCGTCTCTCGTGATTCATTCTGGTGTACCTCCATCACGTGTACCTGCCATGGCCACGTGGTTGCAAAGGGAAAAATGGAGGGAGAGAAAGGGAGGACTTAAAAAAGAGGACGGTGTTACAGAAAGATGTATCATGTCAAAAGCACGCAAATATATACAAGAGAATGGAAAGAATGAGCGCAATCTATGGTCCAGCTACGCTACGTGACGGGTACCGTTGACAATTGATTAACGTTTGCTTTCCATCCTCCGCACTGGTCCACCGTGCACCATTTTTATTTCATCCACCCCTCCCCGAATACTATGGCCAAAATTTCATTGCTTGAATTTCTGCGCCGCGATCGATTCGTCATGCCAGAATTACTTTCCAATCTTTTACCTGGAATAATTCGAGTGTCGGAGCTCGGCACCTCGAGCTTATATCGTTTCCAACGGTTTCGTTTCAGAATTTGGATACACGTGACCGTGGGCGATCATTTAGAGCAGATGGTTGGTTGTTTTTGGTATTCGTTGCAGCAAATGCTTTCAGTCCTATTTTTTGCTCTTGTATATATTGAAACAAAGTTTCCTCCATTAACGGTGCTTTATAATTTAATAGCGGCGGTTTATGATGTGAACTCAATTGATTCCGGTGTGAGATTAAAGGGACGGTTATGTTGAAATAGCGACTGAAGTACGTGAAACGCAATATTCATAAATTATTGAAAATGGATTGAAAATGAAGAGAAGCACACTTATGGTACACTAAAGCACCCAATAAAGCTATTTGTAAGTCGTACTTTACCGGTGTATATAAGTTAGGCTATATACAACCAATCATCTCGGAATTAATTTGGACATGGCCACAAAATCCTATTGTAATGAAGGAATCAGAAAAATAAATTTTTCTGCGACATTTAATGTATAACTACTCCTTTACCTTCATATTTACATAATGGTATTACGTAGACCTCAATAATTCATGCAAATCTACGTTCTATGTTATACAAGTCTAATCTAAGTTACCAGCTTCCCTTTCAGGAACATATAAACTGTTGTCTGTGTCAACTTATACACTTAATAATACAGTGAAATATTATTCAATGGCAGTAACTAAATCACTTGGTACCACAGAAATATTTTTATTTCAAATTTACAATTCCGCTCCTTTCTGACCACTCAGTACATATAAATTTGTGTAAAATTAAGTACCACTTATGCTGGAATATACGAAACAAAATTTGTCTTAATTCAATCATTTATCAACATGTAAATATTCATATCATACAAACAAGCGGCGATATTATTCATAAAAAACCTATTAAGGACGAAAGTAACGATAACTGAAAATTAGTACCACTTGCAATCTGCGTCTTCGCACAAACTTCCATTTTATACACACAAGAGGTAGGAGCTCTTCATGAAATAACACTGCAATAGTTTCACCATGCGACAATGTGATAGTCCACTCTATAATTTTCAGTGCTTTTCGAAGAACTTCAGGGTGGTACATCTCGGTAAA
>NW_016913818.1:141399-178819 GCF_001483705.2 Eufriesea mexicana | reverse complement strand
AATTATTGAAAATGGATTGAAAATGAAGAGAAGCACACTTATGGTACACTAAAGCACCCAATAAAGCTATTTGTAAGTCGTACTTTACCGGTGTATATAAGTTAGGCTATATACAACCAATCATCTCGGAATTAATTTGGACATGGCCACAAAATCCTATTGTAATGAAGGAATCAGAAAAATAAATTTTTCTGCGACATTTAATGTATAACTACTCCTTTACCTTCATATTTACATAATGGTATTACGTAGACCTCAATAATTCATGCAAATCTACGTTCTATGTTATACAAGTCTAATCTAAGTTACCAGCTTCCCTTTCAGGAACATATAAACTGTTGTCTGTGTCAACTTATACACTTAATAATACAGTGAAATATTATTCAATGGCAGTAACTAAATCACTTGGTACCACAGAAATATTTTTATTTCAAATTTACAATTCCGCTCCTTTCTGACCACTCAGTACATATAAATTTGTGTAAAATTAAGTACCACTTATGCTGGAATATACGAAACAAAATTTGTCTTAATTCAATCATTTATCAACATGTAAATATTCATATCATACAAACAAGCGGCGATATTATTCATAAAAAACCTATTAAGGACGAAAGTAACGATAACTGAAAATTAGTACCACTTGCAATCTGCGTCTTCGCACAAACTTCCATTTAATACACACAAGAGGTAGGAGCTCTTCATGAAATAACACTGCAATAGTTTCACCATGCGACAATGTGATAGTCCACTCTATAATTTTCAGTGCTTTTCGAAGAACTTCAGGGTGGTACATCTCGGTAAAGTAAAATTATTCCTGATTGCAGAAAAATTTGATTGGCGCGGGACGATAGCGTTACATAAAGCTATTGATAAAAGCATTGAAGAAATCGTAACTATTTTCAGAATATTATGTAATGATGAAGACAGAGACAGAGAAAATCAAATCCACTTATTTGTTTCATAAACGTGACATGGCAACCAGTATTTGGTTCTAGATTCGGACTCGCGACAATGAATTGTAGAGGATTTTAAAAGTGAGGGTTTTAAAAATCGTATCCTCATTGTTCTATCTTTTTCTTGACAAATTCATCATGCATTATTACGTTGCTGCCATTTTTCACACAAACCGGTAAAATTTGGTGAAAGAATTGAAAATACTAGCTAATGTTTGTTTGCGTTGTTGAAGACTGAAGGCACTAGTCGCATACGTATGTGACATATGCGTATAATGAGTTTCGATGGACGGAACGTAGAAACCTGCAGGCTGTGCTACTATTTCGTCGCGTACCGTGCGGTAACACATGTTCCATGTCATGGCCACTTCACCCCAAGTTTCAGCAACCACAGCCTTCAATAAAGTCGTCCGTTAAGACCAGTACAGAATTTGACCATCATACATATTATTCATGTTCCTTGGAGTGCCTTCCGGTTCCCCGAATCCGTCAGAGCATTTCGGTGTCTGCGTCACGATGGCGACGGTGAATGTTGTTGAAGACGTGTCCATGAAGTACGAATAAATTGGCTGCATTGAATTTTTGCGGATATTGTGGAGTAAAAGGAGATTTACACAAGTCGCTATCGAAAGCGCATAACGGAACAACAGGCGGTTTAAGGGAAATGGACGATGAAAGTGGAGCCTAGAAGGCGAGGCTGAAGGGAAGGTGCTCGGATGAAAAGACAAGCATGTGTGCACCCGCTGTCTCTCCGCCACATCGCTCTTTCCTCCACAATATTTACATAGATTATTAGGTATGAGGAGTACGGATTCCTTTTATACAGAATCGAGTGCAACGAAGAAAGGTGCACTTCTTAAGTAGTAGCTGAGAGGGAACGGTTGAGCTTGAAAGGAGGGTTGATGTTAGGGATAAGTTTGAGGGTTTGTGGAGCTTTGGCTTTTAGGGACGAGCCATATATGTATTACGCAATAATATTAAGAATATTCTGCTAATTAATAGGGTCACCTGATTGAACAAACTAATCTCGTCATGTTTGCAAACCACGGGAATATAAAGGATATATGACATAATTTGAACTGCACTACGCAACTGCTACATGAAAATTGCGAGCACAGCTTTTATATCGGACGAAGTACTGACTGCCGAATTTTGGAATGGATTTAATCAATCAATTAACTAATTCGATTACAAGGATGATTGAAATCTTCCAATTTATTAATGCTATGTATGTGGTCAACTATCATACTAAGCACTACTATCATTGGCTATACACTTGACTAATGAAGATTACAATAGTTAGGAGTATCTGGATTGAGGTATTGTGCTGCTTTGGTAAACTGGATGTCTACTTTTCTTTATACAATTACCCTAATTCCGTTACCTACGCCTTAGGAAATGATTTTAACGCAATTTTCCTCGACCAGCGCATTAAACGAATTACCATCGAAAGTTTGAATGAACTTTGGATTTAGTATCATCGATTCCTGACTCAAATATAATAAAAAACTTTACCCTTCCGATTTCTATTCTTCATTTCCTATTGCGCGTATAATCATAAGCACGCAGCTCACCCAAAGACGATACTCACAGTGCAAAAGCTGGATTTACAGTCTAACAGGTCTCTTCACATTCAGGAAGAGAAGGGGGAAGTGTATTTTGCATGGTTTGGAATTCCTGAGGAATGAGCCGCTGAATTTTTACTCACTGTCACTGTTTTTGCCGTCCCCAAGCTTCAACTGGATAGGGTGGCGCATCTGGTTGGAAATAGAGATCATCGATTATTCATGCATGAAATTTTTATGTACTGCCACCGCAGGATCGCGCTGCAGAACGTAGCACAGCAATGCAGTGCTATAAATAGCGCCGAATATCACCGCATTGCGCAGCATAGCACACTACTGCTCAGGGCGGAACCACTCCGAGCAGCACCGTTACCACAGCACAGCACTTCAGTGCCCAGCACCGCATTCGATTAAACTGGAAACAGAACAGCGCTAAGCAGCGTGCAGCTAATTGCAGGAGGGCGCAAGAGAGCCCAACGGAGCCCTGTAATGCTCCGAATACCAAGGAACAACTGCAAATAGCACAGATTCCTTAATTAACATAACCGATACAAACCAAGGCAGGGCACGGCAGAGCGCAGGAAAGCGCGTCAGAGTGCAGCAGAACACAGTGTTGCGCCGCAAACACTCGAAGAGCAGCCAGTAACTCAAATTCCTAACCAAAGCCAACATAACCAACCTAAACTTATCCTTCCATGACGCAATAAGGCCTAGCGGTAGCAGTGCAGGGAAGAGCGCTGCAAAGCGCAGCAGACCTCAATGAGGGGCAGAATCCATCGAATAGCAGCGAAGAATACAGATTCCGAACCTAACCTGGCGTAACCAATCCAAGCTTGCGATACTCGAACCTCACGTACACTACTTTCCGCAACCTAACTGCTGCAGGGATCAGCCTGCAGACGCAGATAGCAGGGGAGCACTGTAATCCACCAAATACCAGAGAAACACAGCGAAAAGTGCAGATTTCAAATCCATGCTAACCTATCCAAGCCTAACCTACAAATAGTTGAGCACGGCACAGTGCAGTCGAGGACAGGAGAGCATAGCACAACATGTTAAAGAGCCGAGTACCACTGGTGTCAGCGCAGAGCACCGATTACTGTCGTAGCGTTGTCCATCGTTGCGCAACCTAATCATACCGCAGTGGAGCATATCCGTGTGAAATGTGACACACTAGAAGAAAGCTGTGCTTAGCAAAGCGACGAAAACCGCCGTATCGCAGCGAGTAAAGCATACTCATGATTTATCCTAATCTGACCTAACCTTATAAGCTCTACCTTCCTAATCCTATCCAGAGCGGAGCTTCGCAGTGTGCACCGTAGTGCAGCAGAGCGCAACAGGGTGCATATATGCGCTAAATACAAATAAATAGCATCGTTGCCATTGGATTAACATATATACCGATCACTTAATAATATAGCAATTCCAGAATGATCAAAGGATAGATCAATTATTGCTGTAGATATTAGCAATTGAATATACAGTACCGGCTGTAGCCATCTATAAGTATTATTTGCATTGTTATAACCTATTTACTGGTTATCCAAGTTCTATGGCGACGATGGAACGACGAAGGTGTATATCAATTATCGCCAGAGATGTCAACAATTTTCAATACAGGAGTGGGCATATCTGCCTACAAAATTACATATCCATACTATTAACGTGCACACTGACCTTCTAAATTCAAATGCAATCCAAAAATTTTTAAAGGAAGGATAAATTATCGCCAGAGATATTAGCAATTGGTGGTAAAATGCTGAACACATCCACCAATAACGTACTACAGCCGTTTGCGTGCTCTATTTAATGAGCATATAAATTCTACCATAAATTATTGAAGGATTAATGGCTAGATAAAGCATCGCTAGAGAAGATAACTATTATCAATACGATACTCAGTATATCCGTCTACACGTTCCTGCAGCCATTGTATACATCTATTGACTGGTCATATAGTTTCCACTGCTGTTTTAGTATAAACAGTGGTTGTTGCAAATATCGCTATAGAAATTATCAAGTGACAATACGGTACTGAGCATAGAAATCTTCTCAGTGCCATTGCAAATGCATTTATCCATTCGCAGACAATCTTAGTTCTATAGCTATTCTACAATAATCAATGATTAGATCTATTATTTATAGAAAAATTTACAGTCGACTATACCGTACTTGGTATAGCCCTCTACGCACTGAAAGTGTCATCTGATTAATCTGTTTACAGAACATATAAATTTAACAGGAATTTCAGAATGATAAATGGATAGATCAGTCGTCGCAAGAGATATCAACTATAGGCAATAGAGTCCTGTGTACAGCCATTAATACGGTACTATTGTCATTCAATTATCCTATTCTCTGATCATCGGAGTATCATAATAATTCTAGAAGAACCATCGGATAGATCAATTTTCACCAGAAAAATTGGCAATTGGTAATACGTTACTGTGTATAGCCACCTTCATAGCTCCATAGCATTTGCATTAATCTTTACACAGACCATTCAAATTCCATAGCAGGTCTCGAATGAACTATGGATATATCATTCGTCGTTGGCGATGTTACAATTGACGCTACAGCAAATGGTACGGTCATCTACAAAGTACTGTATCCATAGGTTTAACGTTTACACTGAATACCTACACTCCATGTCAGTGGTAGGTGGATAATTTGATTGGCCAAATTACGCTGGAGATATTAGCATTGAACAATCCATTACTGAGGATGTGTATCTACACAGTACTATAGCAAATGTATTAATGTGCACACTGATAATTTTAATTCTGTAGCAATTCTAGAATGGAAAATGGATAGACCAATTGTAGCTAGGGATGATAATATTCAACACAACAGTATTTAGTATAGCCGCCTACCCCGTAACATATACATTGCATCAATATATTCACTGACCATTTACCTTTCATAGCAATTCAAGAATAATCAATGGCTGCATCATTTGTCGCTAGAGATATTCATAGTTGAGAATACAGTATTGAGTGCTGCTACTATAGCGGAAATATAGCCACCTACGCATTAATAGCGTCATTGAATGAATCCATTCAGATATTATTTGAATTCCCCAGCAACTCAATAATTATCAATAGATGGATCAATTATCTCCAGAGGCATTAATAGTTAAGAAGGCAGTAGAGGGCATAGCCATCTAAACAGTACCACATACATAGCATTAATCTATTCACTGATTTGTCAAGTATGTAGCAGTTCATCATTGGTCAATAGATAGATGGTTTGTCGCTTGATATATCAGCAGTTGAAATTGCTGTACACAGTATAACCATGGACAAAGTATTATAGGCAATGGATTATTCAATCTACTGATGATCCAAATTTTATAGCAATCATATAATGATAAATGGATACCTCAAAGACCGCCGGATGTGTTCACAATCAACAATACCGAGCTGTGTAGTTATCCACCTATACAGTACTACAGCCATTGGATTAATCTACTCTGTGATAACTTAACTACCATAGGATTTCTTGAATGATGAATTGCCAGATAAGTTATCGCAAGGGATATTGATATTTGACGATACAGGTCTGAGAGTTGCATCTTCATGGAAGTATAGCTATCTTCGTAGTACTAACGCCAATGCATTAATGTATTCAGTGATCATGTTAGTTCGGTAGCAATTCTATGTTGAACAATGGATAGATGAATTTTTGTTTGAAGTACCTGCAATTGATAATATGGCACTTACTGTAGCTATCTACGCAGTACTATAGCCACTGTATTAATCTATTCATTGATCACTTAAGTTAAAATGCAATCCTAGAATGATCAATGGATTTACCATTTACCTCTGGGGATATCTTCAACTAACAATACAGTGCATGGTAGGGCCAACGACAATAAACTATAGCTAATGTAATAATAGATTCACTGATCATTTAATTCCACAGCAAGTCGCGAATCATCAATTTATAGGTCAACTATCGCTATTGACGGTAACAAATTTTAATACCGAGCTTAGTATAGCCATACACGCAGTGCTATGGCCATTGTACTAATGAATCCGTTGACCATTAGTATTCTATAGCAATTCCAACATTTTCAGCAGATAGATCAAATATCGCTAGGGATATTGGAATTAACAATTAAGTACAGAATAGCGCCATCATTGCAATACCGTAGCCATTGGATTAGTCAATTCAGTTATCATTTAGGTCGCATAATATTTCGAGAATTATCAACGAATGGATCAATCATTTCTAGAGATATTAACAATTAACAATACTGGTTATAGCCGCCTACACAAATTCATATCCATTGCATTAATCCCTTCTACGATACTGTCAGTTCTAAAGCAATTCTTCGTAGACCAATCGATGTATCAATTTTCGCTCGAAATATTAGCAATATGTAATGCATTACTTAGTGTAGACACATACGCTGTATCATAGACACTGGACAAATTTTTCCAGTTATCATGTAAATTCCACAGTAATTCAACAACTGTCAATGGATGGATCGGTTACATCTAGAGACATTAACAGTGAATAGTACACAACAGGCTATAGCCATCTAAACTGTACCATATCGATTGGACTAATATATTCACTGATCATGTAGGTTCTGTGGCAATCGTAGCATTATCAGCGGGTAGATATTATCGCTGGAGATATTAGCAATTAGCAATAGAGTACTGGGTATAGCAATCGACGTTGCACGGTAGAAATAGGATTGATCCAGTCACTAACCACTAAATTCTATAGCAGATCTAGAATGACCGACGCATAGGTCAATCATCGCTGGAGATATAGGCAGCACACGCTGTAGTACTGTGTATAGGCGCCCACGAAGTACTACAACCATTGCATTAGTCTATTCACTCTTCATGTAATTTCTGTAGGTATTATAGATTGACTAATATGTGATTCATTGATTTCTAGGGAAAATAGCAATCAAGAGTACAGTACTGCGTATAGTCCTCTACGGAGTACTGCAGCCATTGCATGAATCTATTTAACGAACATTTTACTGCAATGGCAACCCTGTGATGAAAAATGGGTGGAGCAATTACGTCTAGAGGAAGTTACAATCGCCAATACACTACAGACAATAACCACCTACACATTACTATATACATTGAATTAATCTATTCACCGATCATGCAGTTTCTATAGAAGTTCTAGATAGAACAAAGGACAGATGAATTGTCGCTTGAAATATTACAGTTAGCTACAAGGTACTGAATACAGCCATCAACACATTACTATAGTCACAGTGTCAAGATATATAGCGATCATCCTACTTCTATATAGCAATTTTAAATGGTCAATGGGTACATATACTATCGATTGAGGCGCTAACAGTTGAAAATACAGTAATTAATACAGCCAACCGCATAGTCCTGCAGCCAATGACATAAAATGGGGTAAAGTGTTCGCTGATAATATAAATTGCGCAGCAATTAAAGAATAATCTATAGATAGACCAATTATCGCTAGAGATAATAACGATTGGCCGCACATTGCACACTATAGTCACAATTACAGTATCGTAGCCAATGAATTAACCTTTTCAGTGATCATACAAATTCTAAGGCAGTTCTATAGCGATGAATGGACAGATTTATTATCGCTAGCAATTTTACCAGTACCAAATACAGTGCTGAGTATAGCCACGAACGTATTAATTTGCCTATTCGTATAAGCCATTGACCGATCATGTAAATTCAGTGGCAAGTCAATGGGTGGGTCAAGCGGCAAGCATGGTCACTGGTCACCGCCAGGCACATTGTCGATTGAAAATACAGCCCTGAGTACAGCCACCAGTCCTGTATTACTGCCTATGGATTAATCTATCCATTGATCATGCAAATTCTATAGCAATATTAGAAAGATCAATGGATAGATCGATTACTTCCAGAGATATTAACGATTGACCATACCGTGCCGCGTACTGCCACCTATAGATTACTGGAGACATTGAGTCATTCTATGTACTGATCATCTTATTTCTGCAGCATTTCTAGATTGGTCAATGGATGGATGCAATGGAGCTAGAGAAATTAACAATTGAAGATAGAGTACTGTGTACAGCCATCCACTTAGTACAATAGCCATTGGCATAAAGTATCCGCCGTATATTCTATAGCAATCCTAGAATGGTCAATGAAGAAGACAACTATCGTTAGAGATATTAGCAACTGACAATGCAGAACTGGTATATTCCTCTGCACAGATCTATAGTGCTTGTACTTATATATAAACTGAACATACACTTTCAGTAGCAATTCTAGAATGACCAATAGAAGTATTAATTGTCGCCATAGATAACAAGAAATGACAATACAGTAACCACTATAGCCATCTACGGAGCCACATCTACATCTTCAGACTAAAATGTCCCCTGCGTTAACTTACACACTGATCATGCATGTCTGTAGCAATACCAAAATGAGCAATTGATAGATAAGATATTGCAAGTGATTTTAAAAGGTAATTATAATGTAATGAGTGTATGCATATAGGCAATTCTATAACAATTGGTTCAATCTTAGACAAACGACCCATATTGTATAGCAATTCAGTAGTGGCCAATGAATATATCAATTATTGCCAGAGATACTAACAATTGACTATGATTTACTGTATGTATGGCAGTCAATGCTGTACTACAGCCATTGGTGCAATACTTATGATGACCATCTTATATGTAAACCAATTCAATAATTATCCACGGATAGATAAATTGTCGCTGGAGACATTGATAAATTGCAACACAATACTTAATGTTCCCATGTACACAGTAATATGGCCAGCGCATTAATCCAATCGCTGATGATTTAGGCTGCGTAGCAATTCCCTAATGATCAGTCGATACATCAAATATCTCTTCATATACACATAATTGATAACGCAGTACTGAGTATAGTCGCCTACATCGTGCTATACCCATTGGATAGTTCTATTCACATATCATCTAGTATCTACAGAGATTCTAGAATTGTAGGTGGATAGATCAATTATCGCCAGCGACATCTTCAATCGACAACAGGGTATTGAGTATAGCCAACATGGCAGAAATATAGCCATTGGAATAATCTGTTCACTAATGATTTATATTGTATTGCAGTTCCAGAATGACAAAAGACATATTAATTACCGCTCAAGATATTAACAGTTTGCAATAAATTAGTAATGGCAGCCATCTATACCCATCTATAGCCATTGGGCTAATCTATCCACTGATAAGCTGCACTACATAGCAATAAGGAATGATTAATAAATGGATGAAGTACGGGTAGAGATAATAATGCTTGACCATACAGCACTGCGTACAGTCTTCAATATAATACTGCAGCCGATGGGTTAGCCTATTCACTGATGGTTTCCATTTTATAGCAATTCTAGAATTATTAATGGCTAGATAGTTAATCGCTTCTGATATCGACAACTGATAATGCAGTATCTGTTGTAGCTGTCTACACAGCTCTAGATCCATTGCATTAACCTAACCACTGATCATTTAAGTTCCACAGCTCTTCCGGAAAGACAAATGGCTGAACAAGGTATCCCTTGATATACTGATAAAATACAATACATTATAGTGTGCAGCCGCCCACACAATGGTATATCCAGTGGATAAATCTATTTGCTGATTACTTCATTTCCGTAGCAATTCTAGAATATCAAGGGACAGATCCATTATCGCCCGACAAGTTAACAATTCACAAAACTGTACTGAGTACAGAAATCCACACAGCACCATAGCTGCTGGAAATAATCTCTTCGCTCCTCATCTACATTCTTCTGGAATAATTCATTGATCAATGAATAAAGCAAGTGTCGCTGGAGGAAGTGACATATGGCTATACATATCTGAGTATATCCATCAACAGAACACTGCTGTCGTTTGGCTAATCACTCCACTGAAGATTTAAATGCCAAAGCACGTCTTGAATAACCAATGTATAGATCAGTTATTGCGCGTGAAGCTTACAATTGACATTACGGTACTTAGTACATCCACCAACGGAGTACAGTCTGCGTTGGAATAATCTGAGGAATGGTGATTTAAATTCTATAACAATTCTATAACGACAGATGAGAGACACATTATTGCACGAAACATTAAAGACTGACAACACAGTACTGAGAACAGCCATCATCACAGTACTGTAACCGTTGAATTAATTTCTTCACTGATGATTTAAATTTTATAGCACTATGATTCTAATATGACAAAGGAATGACTCATTAGCCCTCGATAAATGGAAAGTTGGAAACACAGTACTGTGTAGAGCCATCATCACTGTACCTTAGCCGATTGATTACTCTGCTCACTAACGACGCAAATTGCAAGGAAATTCTAGAATGACATATGCATACAATAGTTGTGGCTAGTAATATTTACAATTGGCAGTGCGCTGCATATTGCATCTTCCAACAGAGCACTATTGCCATTGGATTAATCGTCTTTCTGATGACTTACGTTCTGCAGCATTTCTAGAAAGAAAATAGACAGTTCCATTATCCCTCAAGATATGGACAATTGCCAACAGAGTAATGAGTGCAGCCACAGTCACTGTGCCGCAGACGACGGTACCATTTGTTCACTGACGGTATAAGTTCCAATACAATTCAAGAATAATGATTGTACAGTACGGCTACGTCTAGGGATATTTACAATTTGCGCATCCACGGGCAAAGCATTGCAGATACTCGAGCAATCTGCTCAGTGACCATTTTCATTGTATAGCAATTCTAGAATGACAAATACATTTCCATTATTATTCGAGATATTAACAATGGAGAACACAATACTGAGTGCAGCCATCATCACTGAACTGCTGCCGCTGGATCACTTTGTGCAATGAAGGCTTGAATTCTTTAGAGTTTCTGGAAAGACAAGGCAGAGGTCCATTATCCCTCGATACATTACCAATTGACAACACAGAAATGAGTACAGCCATCATAACAGTACCCTGGACGTTGGATTGCTTTGCTCACTGATGACGTAAATTATGAAGCAGTTCTAGAATAACTTATGTATAGAATGGTTATTGCTAGTGGTATATACAATTGACAGTGCGGTGCTTATACCGTCCACAAACACAGCACATTCGCCATTCGAGTAATCTGTTCAACGGTTATTAAAATGCCATAGCCATTCTAGAATAACAAAATACATGTCCCTTGTACTTCGAGATATTAGTAATTGACAAAACAGTAAGGAGTTTAGTCATCATAAGAGTGCTGTAGGCGTTGTATCATTTGTCTACTGATGATGTAAATGCCAAAGCAATTATGGAACGGTTATTGTAGAGAACGTTAATATGTAGGTGTATTTACTATAGAGAGTACGCCACATAGTACGTCTACCAACAGAGCACTGTAGCCGTTGGAATAAACTTTTAAGTGATCACTTTGATTGTATAGCAATTCTAGAATGGCAAAATAGAGACCCATTTTCCCTCGAGAAAATAACAATTGACAACACAATATAGAGTACAGCCATCATCACTGTACTGCTGCCGTTGGATTACTTTGATCACTAACGATTTAAATTCTATAGAATTTATAGAATCGCAAGGCACACATCCACTATGCCACGATAAACTATGAAATGACAGCATAGTACTGAGTACAGCCATCATCGCCGTACCGTAGCAGTTCGATTGCTTTTCTCACTCATGACGTGAATTGCGAAGCAATTCTGGAATAACCTGCGTACAGAGTGGTCATTGCCATTTATATATGAAGTCGACAGTGCGGTGCTTAGTGCATCTACCAGAGGGCACATTAGCCGTCGGATTAATATGTTCTCTGATGACCTATGTTCTGCAGCAATTCGAGAATGAAGAAATACAGCTGCATTACCTCTCGAGAAGTAAACAATTGACATCACATACTGAGTACAGACAGCATCCCGGCACAGGAGCCGTTGGACTACTTTGCTATCTGATAATGTAAATTCCAAAGCAATTTTGAAGTAATCGGTATACAGTGCTGTGACTGGATGTGATATTTACATTTCACAGCACGGTACTTAGTACATACGCAAATGGAGCACTGTACCCGTTGGATTAACATGTTCAGTGATGATATTTATTCTATAACTATTATAGAATGACAAAATAAAGGAATAATATCCCTCGAGCTATAAATATTTGACAACACAATGATGAATACAGCCGTAATCACTGTGTTATGGACAATGGACCATTTGCTCACTGATGATGTAGATTCCAAAGCAATTCCAGAGTAATGCTTGTATAGTACGGTTATAGATGTGGATATTTACAATGTGCAGTACGCTTCTTAGAACATCCACGAACGGAGCATTGCAGCCGTTGGATTAATCATCTCAGTGACAATCTCTATTGCACAACAATTCTGTAGTGACTAATACATATCCATTATCCCTCGAGGTATTAACAGTGGACAACACAATTCTGAGAACAGTCATCATCACTGTACTGCTGCCGTTGGAAAACTTTGCTCACTCATGATATAAATTGTATAGAATTTCTAGAATGTCAAGTCTCAGATCCATTATGCCTCGATATATTATCAATTGACAGGACTTTAATGAGCGCATCCATCATCACAGCACCGCGGCCGTTGGGCTGCTATGATCGCAGGTGACGTAAATTGCAGAGAACTTCTAGTATGACCTATGTATAGAATGGTTATTGCTAGTGATATTTACAATTGACTGCGTGGTGGTTAGTGCATCCACCAATAGAGCACTGACGCCGTCGGATAAGTCTGTTCAGCGATGATTTGTTTCTATAACAATTATAGAATGAGAAAGAGCATATCAGTTTTCCCTCAAGGTATTAACATTTGACAACACAACACTGCGTACAACCCTCATCACTGTCCTGCTGCAGTTGGATCACTTTGTTCGATGATGACTTAAAGTTTATAGCATTTCTGGTATGATAAAGGGCAGATCCATTATTCTTCGGTACATGGACAGATGTCAGCACAATAGTGCGTACAGCAGTCATCATAGCACCATATCCTTTGGACTACTTTGCTCACTGGTGGTGTAAGTTGCAAAGCAATTCTAGAATAACCAATGTATAGAACGGTTATGGCTGGTGATACATACAATTGACTGTACGATGATTAGACCATCGGCAAACACAGTACTATAGCCGTAGGAATAACCTGTTCAGTGGTGATATTGGTGCTATGACAACTCTTGAATGACAAAATATGTATCCATTGTCCCTCGAGATATTAACAATTGACAACACAACACTGAGTACAGCCATCATCACAGTGACGTAGACGTTGGATTACATTCTTCACTGATGGCGTAAGTTGCAAAGCAACTGTAGAATAACCAATGTATCGAATGGTTATTGCCAGTGATATGTACAGTTTGCTGTGCGGCGACTAGCGCGTTTACCAACTCAGCACAGTTGCCGTTGAATTAATCTGCTGTCTCGTCTTATATATTCCGCAGCACTGCGAGATTAAAAAAGGGCAGATCCGTTATGCCTGGAGTTATAAACAAATGAAGACTTAATACTGAGTGCAGACATCATCCCGTCACTGTAGCCGTTGCATTACTGTGCTAACTGGTTACGTAAATTCCAAGACAATTCTAGAGTAATCAGTTTATGGTACGGTTATAGTTAGGGACGATTACAATTGGCAGTACGCTACTCAGTACATCCATGAGCAGGGCGTTGCAGCCGTTGGATTAATCTGCTCAGTGACCATCGTTATTATATAGCAATTCTAGACTGACTAATTCATATCCATCATCAATCGAGGTAATAACATTTGACAGCACAATACCGAGTGCAGCCGTCATCACTGTACTGCTGCTGTTGGATAGCTTTGTTCGTTGATTGTTTAAATTCCATAGAATTTCCAGAATGACAAGGCACAGATCAATCCTCCACCGATATATTATCAATTAACAACACAGTACCGAGTACAGCCGTCATCACAGTACAGTAGACGCTGGACTACTTTGCTCTCTGATGACGTAAATTGCAAAGCAATTCTAGAATGACATATGTATAGAATGATCAATGCCAGTTGTATTTACAGTCGACAGTGCGGTGCTTATTGCATCTACCAGAGGGTACATTTGCCGTTGGGTTAACCTATTCTTTGATGATATATATTCTTCTGCATTTCTAGGAAGAAGGAAGACAGATCCATCGTCGCTCAAGATATAAACAATCGACAACACAGTAATGGATGCAGACGTAATTACTATGCTATATGCAATGGATCATTTGTACACTGATGTTATAAGTTCCAGAGGAATTCTAGAATGCTGATTGTATACTACGGTTGTGACTAGGGACGTTTACAATTGCCAGTACGCTACCTAGTACATCCACAATCAGAACATTGCAGCCGTTGGTGTAATCTGCTCAGTGACTATCTTTACTGTATAGCAATTCTAGAATGACTAATACAAGTCCATTATCCCTCGAGAGGTTAGCAATTGACACCACAATACTGAGTACAGCCATTATTACTGTACTGCAGCAGTTGGATAACCTTGTTCACTGGTGACTTAAATTCAATAGAATTTCCAGAATGAGAGGGCACCGGTACTTTAGACCTCGATTTGATAGCACTTGACAACACAGTACTGTGTACAGTCGCATTCATCGTAACGTAGGCGTTGGATTGCTTTGCTCATTGATCATGTAAATTCCAAGGCAATAGTAGAATAATCAGCGTATAGAACGGGTATAGTTAGAGATATTTACAGTAGTGTGAACGATACTCAATACATCCATGAACAGATCATTGCAATCGTTGGCGAAATCTGCTCAGTGAACATTTTGATCGTATTGCAATTCTAGAATGACTAATACATATGCATTATTCCTCGAGGTATTAAAAATTGACAACGATATGCTGAGTACAGCTATCATCGCAGTACTACTGCCGATGGTTGACATTACTCACTGATGACTTAAATTCTATAGAATTTCTAGAATGACAAGACACAGATCCATTACCCCGGGAAACAGTATCAAGTGACAATCCAGTACTGAGCGCAGCCATCATCACAATACAGTAGACGATGGAAGACTATGCTCACTGACGACGTAAGTTGCATTGCAATTTTAGAATGACATTAGTATAGAATGATCATTGCTAGTGTTATAAACAATTGACAGTGTGGTGCATAGTGCATCCACCAATGGAGCACTGATGACGTTGGAGTAACCTGTTCAGTGATGATTTTACTTCTATGACAAATATAGAATGACAATGTGCATATCAGTTTTCCCTCGAGGTACTAACAATTGACAACACAATACTGAGTACAGCCATCATCAGAGTACTGCAGCGGTTGAACTACTTTGTACACTGATGATATAAATTATATAGCAATAATAGTATGATAAAGAACAGGACCATTATCCATCAATATATGAACAGTTGACAACGCAATACTGAGTTCAGCCATCATCACAGTACAGTAGCTTTTGTATTACTTTGCTCACTGGTGAAGTAAAGTGCAAAGCAACTCCAAAATAACCTATGTATAGAATGGTTATAGCTAGCGATAATTACATTTGACTGTGCGGTGATACGTGCATCTACTAACAGAGCATTGTTGCCATTTAATTAATATGTTGTCTCATGATCTGTACTCCGCAGCAATGCGAGAATAAAGAAAGACAAATCCATTGTGCCTCGTGTTATTAACAATTGAAAATACAGTACTGTGTAAAGCCATCGTCCCATCAATGTCGCCGGTGGACTACCTTCCTCACTGATTATGTAGATTCCAATGCAATTCTAGAATAATCAGTGTATATTAGAGCTATAATTATGGTTATTTACAATTGGCAGCACGCTACTTATTATATCCACGGGCAGAGAACTGCAGCCGTTGGCTTAATATGCTGCGTGATCATATTTATTGCATAGCAGTCCTAGAATGACAGACACCTATCCTTTCTCCCGCGACATACTAACAACTGACAATACAATACCGAGTGCAGCCATCATCATTTTACTGCTGCCGTTGTGTTACCTTGTTCACCGATGATTTAAGTTCCATAGAATTTCTAGGATGATAGAGCGCATATCTCTTATCCATCGATATATTGACAATTGATACAACAGTACGGAGTACGTCCATTATCACAGTATTATGGCCGTTGAAAATATTTGTTCATCGATGATATAAATTTTACAGAAATTCTATAATGACCAACGCACGTTGCGGTTATATGCAGAGATGTTTACAATTGAGAGTAGGGTACATAGTCCATACACAAGCGGAGTACCGTTGCCGCTGGAATAATCTGTCCAACAATGATTTAAATTCCCTAGCATTTCTAAAAAGGCAAAATACAGATAAATTATTCCCCGATATATAAACAATTCACAACGTAGTACAGTGTACAGACATCATCACGGCACTGTAGCCGTTGGATTTATTTGTTCATGTGCGTTATAAATTGGTCATACATGCTGCAATAATCAGTGCATAGTACAGTTACGTCAAGGCATATTTACAATTCACAGTACGGTGCACGGTATAACTACCGACACGGACATGTATCCGTTGGATTAACATGTTCAATGAGGATTTATTGTCTATAGCAGCTCGGGAATGACAAACCGCAGATCCATTTTCCCTCAGGATGTTAACAATTGACAGCAAGGTACTGAGTACAGCCGTCATCACAGTCATGTAGCCGTTGGTGTACATTATTCACTAGCGATGTAGACTCTAAGCTAATTCTAGAATATACCTATGTATAGTACGGTTGTTGCTAGGATCTTTATAACTAACAGTACGGTACTGCGTACATCTACCAACAGTGTACTGTAGCCGTTGTAATAACCTGAGCAATGATGACATAGATTCTATAGCAATTTTATAATGACAAAACGCAGACACATAGAACCTCGCGATATTAACAATTGACAACACAGTACTGCGATCAGCCATCATTACGTTACTGTTGCCGTCAGATTAAATTGACCATTGCTGATTTAATTTCCACAGCCATTCTAGAATGAGTAACGTACATTAAGGTTATGGGTAGAGATATTTACAATTGGCAGTACGGTACGCAACACATTCACCAGCAGAGCACTGTAGTGGTTGGATTAACCTGTTCAATGAAGATTTAGGTGTTATGGCAATTCTAGAATGGCAGAAGACACATCGTTTATCGCTCGAGACATTAGCAGCTGACAACTTACTTCTCAGTACAACCATTTTCAAAGTACTGTGGACGTTATGTTATATGCTCTCTGATGATGCAAAGTAAAAAGCAATTCTAGAATAACCAATATATAGTACCAGTATAGATGGAGATATTTGGAATTGACAGAACGGTACTAGGTACATCTTCCAAAAGAGCACCCTAGCCGTTGGGAATGCCTGTTCGATGTTAATATATATTCTATAGCAATCGCAGAATCACAAAATATAGATACACCATAGCTCGATACATTTACAATTCACACAACGTTACTGAGTACAGCCATCTGACAGTGCTGTAGACGTTGGACTACCTTGTTCACTGACGATTTAAATTCCAAAGTGATTCAAGAGTGGTCAACGTACATTACGGTTATAGCTAAAGATTTTTACAGTTGATAGTACGATACATAGCACATCGCCCAGCAGAGCACTCTTGCCATTGGATTATTCTGCTCACAAATGATTTATACATAGTTGCAATCCCAGAAGGGCAAAAGGGAAATCAATTACCACTTGAGATATCTACGATTGACGAGAGAGTCCTGAGAACAGCTATCATCAATGTATTGCCGAAGTTAAATAAATCTGCTCAGTTACGATTTAAATTGTATAGCATTTCAAGGTTGATCCAAGCATAAGCCAGTTACAGCTGGAAATATTAACAATTGATCGTACAGTACATAGGACTGTAACCAACAGAGCATAGTCGACGTAGGATTAAAGAGTTCTAGTATTTTTCATGGTCCTTAGCAACTCTGTGATAAATAATGTGTACATTAATTGTGGCCTGAGATATCCACAGTAGCAAATGCGGTACAGGGTTTAGTCATCAAAACTCTACTGTATCCGTTCAATTAATGTGTTCACTGGTGTTATATATTCTGTTGCTAACCTAGAATGGCAAAGGGGAGATCAAATGTCGCTCGAGAGATTAAGCGTTCACAATACAGTACTGAGTACATCCACTGTTAGAGCTCTGTAGCGGTTGGATGGAATCTATTCGGTGACGACTTAAATCATGTAGTGCTCCGGAATGACAAAAGAAAGATCAATTATCGCCCGATGTATTAATAATTGAGAACACAGTGCACTGAAGAGCCATCATCACAGTACTATAGCAGTTGTTTTTCCTTGTTCGCTGAAGGTTTAACCTCAACAGCAACGATACAATAACAAATGTACGTTACGGTTATGGATAGATATATTTGCAATCGGCAGCACTGTATTTTGCACATCTACGGAATGATCACTGCAGTAGTTGGATCAATTCTTTTATTTATGATTTGAATTCCACAACCATTCCATAAGAATCAGTGTATTGTAAAGTTGTGGCTAAGGATACTTAAAATTGACAGCACGGTACTTAGTACATCCATCAGCAGAGCATTGTAGCCGTCGGATAGACATTTTCGATGGTGACATATATTCTATAGCAGCTCTAGAATGACCAACACATGGATTATAAGTCGATAGTGATATTCACACTTGACTATAGAGTACAGAGTGTAGCCATCTCCACAATACCATAGCCCATGTATTAATCTGTTCGCTGAAAATCTGAGTTTATCAGCAATTCCATAATGATAAATGAATGGAGCAAATGTCACTGGAGACATGAACATATTGCAAATCCGTACGCAATATAGCAATCAACGGATCACCGCTAGCGTTAGATTATTCTGTATACGGACGATTTATATTCTACAGAAATTCTAGAATAAAATAGGGCAGTTCCATTGTCGCTTGAGGTACTAACAATTCACAACGCAGCACTGAGTACGGCCATCATCACATTACCGTAGTCGCCAGATTAATTTGTGCCGTGAAGATGTAAATTCGAAAGCGATTCTAGAAGAGTCAGTGTATAGTGCAGTTGTGGCTAGAGATATTTAGAAACGACAGTTCGGTGTTTAGTACATCCGCCAAAAGATCACTGTAGTTGTTGGATTATTCTGCTCATTGGTGACACAAACTTCGTAGCAATTCTTGAATGTTCAATTGATAGATCGCATATATGTAATGATATCGGCAGTCGACGACACAGTACCGGGTATAGGCATTTACACGATGCCATATCCATTGGAATATTCAGTTCGCTCATCATCTAAGTCCTTTAGCAACTTTAGGAGGCTCAGTGGACAGAACAATTAATGCTGCAGGCACTGATATATGTCAGTACAGTACTGAGTATAGGCAGCAACTGCTCACTGTATCCATTTGATTTATCATGTCACTGACGTTTTAAATTCTATAGCACCTCCAGCGTGACAAGAGGCAGATCCATTATCGCTCGAGATATTAACTGCTGACCACACAGCGCTGTGGAACGCCATCACGTAACTACAATGGCCGTTGCACATATAACTCCTCTGGTGATGTAATTGCCGCGGCAAACCTGGAATAAGTACAAGAAATGTTGCTACGTATGATATCCAAAGATACCTAACGAAGGTAAATCCTTTGTGGGAAAGGATTGAAAGTGTTAGTTCATTTACATCTCAATTCTTAAACAATTTCGCCATTAATTAATGTTCATGGTTATTTCTAACTTTTATTTTGAAGATACGTTTCTAATTCATAATTCAGTTCCTTAACGGATAAAGACTATTGAATACAATTGCACAATATTTGCCTATCTCTTGCTTAAAGAATATGAGTGAAACGTGTGCCTTCCATGTTAAATTTTTCACAATATCTACTTCTGTTCTACACAATAATATACTTTCCTTCCCTTCCCACCATTTTCCAATAACTAGTTTTAAAAAATTTAGAAATTACTGTTTTTGCCTTGTGATAAGTGTGTCCAATTACTTCTGAAATGAAGTTGGAGCTTCTAGACATCAAAAAAGAAACAGCAATTCCTGTAATGATGCATCAATACATGATAATATTCTATAATCGGTACACCTTTTAAAAGCAAGCATTTAAAATAAAGGAATAATGACCATTGTTACAATTTTGAAATTTTTATAGGTTCGTTCGAAAGGATTCTTCGCCTTGATACTTCACAAGGAGTTGATGAAAAGGAAATAGAGTCGCGTGAAGGAGTGGTGTCCGGGAATTGCTAGAAGCCACTGCATGTTCACATTGAGTGGAGTGTTTGCCAAGTCATGAAACATTGATTGGATTCGGTGTTCCTTGGCGGACACTTCACGCCGAAGGACCTGAGGTGAATGATCAGCGTGTGTTTTGCATTATAAATTTCATGCCGAGGATACGTCTGCGTATCGTTTGCTATTGGTCGTACTTCCTATGGGTAACAAATAAAGTACGCTAAGAACAATATTTCCTTCTATATATGTCGTAATTTTCCCTTATTCGATTCATGATTTATCTCCTTAAGTAAGTTATTCATTTTAGTGTAGCTTAGTCTTTTATGTTTTATTAAAGTTTATCTTCTTGACTTAAGACACTGCTATCTGTTCAATCAAATCTATGCTATTTATAATTGATATTCATTAACATCTATGTTTTGTAATACTAACAATTTAATCTCGTATTATAATATTACTTGAAGAGAATAAATACAAAATTGTGAAACGTGTATTATTCTAAAGTGGGAGAAATGAAACAAAAGCGTGAGAATCAAAATACAATTTAAACGCTGATTTTTAGCAACGTCTTTTCCGGAGCACAAATTACAGGTACTTCAAATGATATCACATCCTTCTTTTCTAAAGTCAGCTAGAATAATCGATATATCAAGAGTTGCGCTCGAAGCGAAGAAGAAGTGGATGTGTGTTACGTATAAATCGTTAACCGAGGGGAACGAAATATCGTTGAAGAATGGTGTACACTAATGGTATACATTTCGTAATTTTTTTTATGGAATAGATGAAGGATAGCAACTCATATTCTGCTCTCGCTGAAAGGTCTACCACCTTTTTCTGCCACACAGTGCGTAACTGTGGAAATATAGTGCTAACTATGGAGGAAATCTGCTTAGACCATTGAAAGTTGAATTTATAGGAGGCAAATAGTAATTGACAAATACGATGTGGAGATAGTTATTTCGTAAATTAAATTTGGAAATCTTGTCATTTGCAGAGCTTGTAATAAGAAATAGCAATTCGTAGCTAAGAAATTAAAAAGAAAAGAAAGTATAATTAGCATGAATACGTATTAACGAATCCTCCGAAGTCACTGCACATATTATCAGTAATATTAGTATGCATGTTATTCATAAGTCATAACCTATTCTATTTCTTATTTCAATTTTATGTATGTAGCGATGAAATTCAGAACGATGGTTGAAAGGAAAACAGAATTACTTTAAAAAATGATGTATGCATATCCTCCGATTTAATTATGCCATAGAACATTTCATTACTTATACTTCTGATTATTATTATTCTGACACATCATGCGTATAATCAACAAAAAGTTTAAGAGATGTGTATTTAAAATAATATGATATAGAACGCAGGTTTGGAGCTTAAATT
Organism: Eufriesea mexicana; assembly: GCF_001483705.2. Lineage (NCBI taxonomy): Eukaryota > Metazoa > Arthropoda > Insecta > Hymenoptera > Apidae > Eufriesea > Eufriesea mexicana. Next base: position 156,663 of record NW_016913818.1, on the reverse strand, counting down.
TGAAAGTTAAAGGTGGGGTCAATTTTTCCGGTGAAAATATGTATTTAAACTAAAGCCTCTTAGTTAACCACGCCAGTAAGTACCAGTGCCAAGAACAATTACCAGAGTATTCAACCAGATTATATTTAAACAATGTTACGAAACAAAACATTATTAACCGTTTGGTTGAGAAATAAAGTTACACGCGTTCATTTTGTGACCGGTATTATTCTTCATTAACTTCAGAATACTTTCAACAGAATCACAATTAATTGTATCGACTAATATTACAGTACACATAGCTGGTGCAGCAAAAAAATATATGAATTTCATTTTGAATATTAATATTTTATTCTTTTCTTTATTATTCCTGTTTCTCCAGATTCTTATTTCATAAGGAATTTTTAATGGAATTATACGTTAATTAAAATTAAAGAATTCACATTTTCTCCAGAGAAATTTTATTATTGTCACCTGTTATTTTAAATGTATTATTAATTATTTCAATGAAAAGGTATTCCATTTGGAAAATCTCGTCCTTTTCTATCAATGTCAGTGGAACAGAGATTCAGATACTTAATTTATTCAACATTTTTATTACCTTCAACGTAGGATAATTTTGCTATTACCATAACTGCAGTCTCTGCTTCACATCTTTACTAACATTTATCAATAACTCCAAGAATTACATTTAACCTTCTGCAAATAATGCAACAATATGCTGATTTATATACTAAGGACTCAGGAACGAAAATTAACTATAATGCGCTACAATATTGAGGGAAGCAGCATATTGCATATAAGCACGCTGCGATACCACTGATGCAGTTCTATCAGATATCACGTGCTTTGAAAGGGTACATTCCAAGTATGACGAAAGCATTTCATACTGGACATTATTGACGATAAAAAATTTTATTTTCATTATAAATAAAGTACGGAGGAGGATATTATGAACCATTTTTCGCAGGAAAGCGGGTTTAAAATTTAACATGGTGCGTATAAGCTTTACGACTTTACATTTAATTTAGAAATCCAATATGTCCTCTTGCCTTATTTAATTCGTAGAAAATTGTAAACTAAATGCAATTTTATTCAATCTAACGGGTTTACAATACTATTTTTAGCAAACATATGTCTTTGAACCCAATAAGTAGATTCTAGTTTTATGTATTTTTATAAATATCTCTAACTGTATAAGACTATAATGAAGTATTAGGGCATTAGAATACCAATTATGTTACGTTAAGACATTAGAATATTCTTGATTAACCAGTAAGATGTGTGAAATTCAGGAAATCAAGGAGATTGTATATTTCTGGACATTTCCTTCCTCGTGATACCATCATATCTATTGAATCACAAAAAGGGTTTATTCTAACAAGTTGTTCCTAACAGAATGCACTAAAGCTACGAAACAGAGAATTTAAATATTGCATATTTACATTGATATTCTAACGTCAATTATTTCTATGAAAACATCACAGATATGCCAGATGTTCTTAAAGGCCTGACATTTTTGAACCTAATAGATCCCTAAGAATGGTTCACTTTACCAAATAAAGTTAGAATAAAGAATTACCGAAACGCGAAGTCATCCATACCTGAATACAAAGCTTACTATGTATTTATATAAATCCCTTATATAAATTTTATATTCCAAGTTCGTATTATGTAGAATAAAACTTAACATCAGTAACACCAAGCCCGGTAAAATATCGAATTCCTGATATCATGTCTTATAGTTATTTAAAAAATACTCTCTTTACACCAAAATTATTCTTGATATTTATCATAAATGTAAGAGAAGTGTTATCTATACCTTCTTATCTTTATTGAATTGCTTCGTATGACATGTATACTTCATTCAGATGTACATTGCGGCCCGGAAGTATCAATGTTAAACAGGAGACACTCTCACTAATCTCTGCATATCAATTTTACGTCTCCAATCCACTGCAGAAGCACACCTAACCGAGAGTATCTAACAAAAATGAAAAACCATGAGGTACAGTTACATCTATATAAAAGTCCCAACCATATCCATAAGGTCGTTAATGAGACAAACAATTTCTAAATACGAATCACTAATGCTCAATTGGTAATTGCCGAATAACTGTAAAACCGGGACACAATCAAAATTTCACAGCGTGTATAAGCACTGGTCTTCGAATCCGCGAACATTTAAACGTCCATCATTCGAAAACGAAAAAGGGGACAAAGAGCACATTTCCTTACACATTTTATTTCACAATTTCTTTTTACCTGTCCACGAGGTATCCACCACTGCGATCAGATATCACCACATGCATATTCCTCTACTATCCTACGCTCAACTGTGTATAAGTTATATTTTTACCGTTACCTCGGTACACTGTGTCGCTAGAAGACCGAAAATTTGTGCCGTATTGCCTCCCATTTGCTGTAACCGAATGATAAATCTCCGTAGAGGATTCTGACGGCGAATCTAATAAATCCAATTTACTTTGTGACGATACCTGGGCAGATACATAGTAAGTGCAGAATTAGACTCAGGGAGATACAGCGAAAAAATTTTTTGGAATACCTGCAAGAAGACAAATCTGAATCCTGTCAGCTACAATAATAGCAATAACAATTAACCTCCTGTACCTTAGAAACGTCTTCAATTATTCGATCTATAGCGAATCCATTCAGATATCTGCACTGGAAGATGTAATAGGAACAGGAACTTTGTTTCGAAAAGAGGAATTAAACGTGTTTGCGATTTTCCATGAAGTGCTGTCTTATTCAGAATTTTCATTTTATCTGGTAACTGAAGATAAAAACACAACAAATTGCAGATCAATGAATTTTATCTGGTGGTACAAGCGGTACACAAAGGGTTGAGAAATTTTTCGTGAGAGTAAGCTGTAATGAAATATTCCAAGTAATACTGTAGCATTAGAAATACCTATAGCAATATGTAAATATTATGTAAGGAAGGGAATATAATAGGAAAATTGTAGAAAGTGAGTAAATATCTCATTTTAAAGGTATGGGTAATACTAGTATGAGTGGTGGATCTATGATGGATCTAATAGGATCTATGCAAACAAATGTAAAGTATACAGATTAATTGTACCGCATATTCACTCATATATTCGAAACGACGTTTCTCCGACCTATGAATTTTTACCATGGTATGCTGTTTCTGTAACCTACATTAATATTGTAGTGCATATTTGCACTAATTATACGTGCATTTTTCAAATTATATCTTAACTCATCCTAAGATTCGTTTTATTATGTTTTACCGCGTATAAGCTTCTTAATCATCGAAATAACTTAACTTCCCTTCTCATAACTCTTCATCCCATAGTACCTGCATATACTAATTTCACGTGAACCTTTACAATAGTTTCGGTTTCGTAAAATCTACGACTACTTGTTCACATATTTTCCAAAATTATTCTATCTGCTTCATTAATACCATAGTCAAATCCAGTTTTATGAATACTTAGCGCCATGAAAATTCTCCTATGATTCTCCATATTGTTCTGATACCACAGTGAAACGCTATTCGAGGCAGGCAATTTTGTATCAGGAAGGGAAGGGAATTATGGACTGCCGCTCTCTCGTCCTATAGCTTCCGAACGAAGAAAACCAAGTAACGGACTGCAGATTATTTATCCCTTTATAGCGACGCCAGTGGAGTGCAGAGATGTCGAGTCTCACTTGACTCGTATTGATTTTATCAGATTCGAAAGCATGTTCGACGTACGAGGATCGACGTACAGGTCCGAATCCAGGCGTAAGGTCGGGACTCCAGCACACGTGTTTCTGAGAAGCACGTGAAACCGTACGAGTAACTTCGTCCGAATGTGTTCTGCTGCAACTGAGATAAGATAAGGGTTATCAGACTCGCACGTTTGACCACTAACGATAAGTTCCTCCTTAGCGCTTCATGACCTCTATAAGGGTTATCAGACTCGCACGTTTGACCACTAACGATAAGTTCCTCCTTAGCGCTTCATGACGCGCTCATGTTGCGGCTAGGGCGTACCGCCATACTGCCTCGCTTATGCATGTGCAAGGTGAATCGATCCTCTTTCTCGTGAATTATTTCAACGTCATTGCCTAAGTAGATGGCAGACGGGTTAAATTACGAGGACAAATTGCGAAGTAGGAACTGGATAAACGATGGAGCATCATCTGTGTATGTATATGACAACGTATATTGGACGAGCACCTCTGAGAGAAATAGATGAGAATCTTTTCAAAGAAATTTTTGGGAAAATAAGAAGTGACAAGATTTTATATAGGAGAACACCGAGCGAGGAGTATTGGGTGGTTTGAGTGGTGTCTACGATGAGAGGCTTTTTTAAATTGGAAACCTTCGCGGTGTACGATTGAAGCGAAACGGGAAGGTGATGGTTGGTCCTTTGGCCACATTCAAGTACATGTGAAACGTATATTTAAATATATTATATATTGACTGTGCAAATAAGATAACTAATATTATTTGAATGTGACATTTTGTCGACTATGAACAGAAAGGATAATTAATTCGGAACCTTGATATACGTTTTAAAGTTGTATATACATTTTACAGGTATAAATGGTAAACGTGGTGTCAGGACCGAATGCGCTTGACCATAAATACTTCATTACCTCCAAGTATGGCTAACTGTGAAAATTTTAAAATGATAATGAGGGTACTGAGCTGCAACTATTATAGGCTAACTATAGGAAAATATAATTTGCTGCATAACTATCAAGCAGCAAATAAAATGTTCGGTCAAAGGTAATACGAATATGTAAGTTTACTGCTAATAACAAATTTCTCAGAGCATGAATTTGTGATAAAAATGAATATAACGAAAATAACTTGAAAGGTTAAATTATAAATTTCTCGTATCACTGAGTAAATGAATTTTATAAGGGAATAGATAGCACCAGGCTACACAGTCCAATATATTCTAACTTCTCTCTAATCTGTGATAACCATTTGGTAATTCCTTTAGAGTTTACTTTATCAAAGACGAATACATAGTCTAAGCTGCTCTAGCATCCTCAGATTTAACAAAAAATTGCGTTTACACAAGAATAAGCAGTAAGGACGGCAGAAGTTTCATTTTTGTCTTACAAGTTAAATGAGAGTATCCCGAGATAATCAATGTGTTTAATTAAAATTATTTCTGCTTCTGAATAATTGTAAATAGCTACCAGAGTTTAGAAATAACTCTCCGAGCATAATTCATACGAATACTCATTGATATTTATAAAAAGTTTATTACATGATACGAATTTGCTTTATAATAGAGTATTCTGTACATTTCACTGAAGAGGAAGCCACCCAGAAGCAATATTATGATGACGGCCAGTATTAATAGAACGATAGAGTATATATCCTCAAACTGAAAAACATACAAATAAAAAGTAATACGGTTAAATTGACATAACGATGTGAACAAGGGCATTCCATAATTTAGAAAACCTGCAAAGTGGTACTATTAATTTTGTGTAAATTAGTGAATTTATTTTTAATATCTAATTGATATTGTTAATAACATATAACCCGAATCATACATTTAGAATAGAAATAGAAAAAGGTAAGAAAATATCGACTATTATACAGAAAAAGTAGTTATAAGGGAAATCGACAAAGTTCGGTTATACTCTGCCGGTTCTGTAACCGATTGTGGCCCATATAAAATGGGCACTGCGGGACTTCTCAGGTCCTTGTCAGGTGGAGCGCAGACTATGCACCTCGGGGTCTGGACCAGGTACTTCCGGACTTCCCAAGATGGACCTCTGCGACCTTCCCTAGGGAAAGTGTTGGGCAACCTGGCTTTGGTGAATAAATCTTCATTCAGTATTTTTCAGTTTTACGTTCTCGTTTCGATACAAATATTTCGTTGTTGTCTCTAATATGTCTCATCGTTCACCTTTCTAGACAGTTCTATCCCAGGACTGATGCAGACATTTACTTTATTTGTTTATTATCTGACATCGCTGGTTGGAACTCGAACTCACATGCCGTTTTGACGCCTCTGTAGTAACTTCTAAGATATCGAAGAGGTCGTCGTCGGAGTGGATGGTGGTGGCTTTGGGGTGGGGTATTGACGAGGTGGAGATGGATGGGGGTCACTGGCTAGGTCTTCGGGCTAGTCGATAGCCATTGTCCACTACATATATACGTCACCGCCATCCATGCTCTATTTCAGAATCTACATATTTCTGTTTCCGAATTCTTTCATCGTTGGTTTGTTATCCCGAATTCGGTTTTCTTTCATGTATGGGCCTTTTCTGTATCATAGATGGATAATTCCTTCCATTTCGTTAACGTTTGCTGTCTCTATTCCTGTCGCTTCTATTTCCATTCGTGTAACTAATCCGGTTTATTTTGTGTTTACATTTAAATTACTATATTCTCCTTTCAGTTTTCACGTTTCCCAAAATTTAATCTCGAAGACTTCGTAGGACGACGAGAGATGCGTGCGTTTGGACACAACTAGTTGCAAGCTGGAAGATACAGTTGGACGAAGAGGGACGCTTGCGTTTAGATCTGAGCCGTTGTAAATAGCTTTAAGATAGATTACTAGGCTAAGACTCACATGCGCGTTGTTTGTAGAAAGGTTAGTTACATTACTTGGAGCGAATACATCTGTTCCATATCCTTTCTCAGTTATCCCTCTCATTTACCAAATATATCATAACTGTTCTCCCGATAATCGCGACTGTCCTTAAGTACCAACTAGCCTACGTGACGTACTTCCATGTACTCGATAATTCCATGCGTCGTAAGTCATCGTCAAGCCTCGTTCCCGACACTCATTGAAGCTACTGTCAACGTCACCATGCATCGGTTTCCAGTATGGCATTCGGGTCACTGTTCCTTCTGGAGTGAATGCGATGTTCCAGCAGCCCTTGTCGTACGCTGCTACGGTATTGTACTGTAGCTGGTCCGGCATGTGTCTACGGTCATAACTCATGTGATGACTAAGTTCTAGCTCTTGGGGCAGGGGCACGTAATGCCTGTCGGATATGAAGGCCTCGCTGGACCCTCGTAGCGACTCTGGGGGTATCATTGGTTCGGGGACTACCTTGGTTCACGGCTAAGTCATGGCAAGATCGGCATTGGCTGTGGTGGGCTAGGCCAGACCGTGATGCTGAAATTGTAGCATCTTATACACAGGGTTACGTTTCGTATGCTAGCCTGTCTTTCGAATGATCACGAACTCGTTCAGGGCAATTACGAATGAAACATAGCCTTTCTCTGCTCAAGGTTCTCATACCTGGTTCCACAAATTTTTTGGTACATAGAAATATGAGAGTCTGCTGTAGTGTTGCACAATAGCGTTACGTCAGTAGAGTATAAGTTTTAGTATACCAATCTGAATGCCTTTTTGTAAGATACGAAATATAAGAAAGTGTCAGAAGCATCACTTTAACCTTTTTCGCTCCAAGTGAGATCAGATGTCTTTGAAACAGGTGTCGCCAACAGACATCGCCAATAGGGAGCACGACGGTTTTCGATGCGTGGCCACATACATGTTGTGAGCCCTTTCAATTAGTATCGCTTTCCAAAGAGCAATTTTAGGAAAACGATGCCTAGCTATATGCTACGTTCAAAGTTCTCGACTTCTGCTATTTATTGGAAATTATCAATACTCTTTTTGAGCATCGAAAATACAAAGCGACCAGAATTAGTTCTAATGAAACGTAAGATAGGAGACAAAGTTTCGCATACGCTTCACACCTATTTTATTATCGGCAAGGCTGATATAGTTTTGCATTTCATCGTACTTTGTCGGTAAACTACGAAGAAACCTATCGAAGTGGATTTTCGAAGGAGCTTATAGTTAACGAAGAAAGTTTATGATCCATAGTACTCGTTTAACTTACTATGTGACAGTATACCGAGGTCTTAAATTAATATTAGTATTATCAGTTTAATATTATTAGTTACATTACTCGAAATATGTCCACGATTTATTATATACAGTGTTGAATTTTCAGCTTTATGCATTAATTACAAACCTAATACTAACTATATCTTTGGAACTATAAGTCTACGGGACACCGTACTCGCAGCAATAAAAGGATTGCCACGAAACTTGTGAAAACCGCGTTTCCGTGAAGCCCAGCAAAATAGGTTGCATTAAGCACATTTCCATAATACTTAATCTTCGTGAGTTGTGGGTAATGCAATCCTTGACGTTTCACGGGAATGACGTAATTTCGATTACCTCAGTGGAAAGGGTGAGACTGCAATTAATGTCAGTACACATTTCATTTGCTTCAATAGACGAGAGCGCTATCAGAGACACTTTCATTCCGTTTAGGGCAATTGCGGTAGGCCGGTTGAAACAGTAATAACACGAGTTAGCCATTTTTGCAAAGGTTGGATTTCGCATACCAATCCCTTTATTAAAATGGGGAACAACGGCCTACGAATTTCAATTCCATCTCGTGTACCTGGATTTAGACTTCTGTAGTCGGTCCTAACTTCTACCGAATTTAATTACAGCATTCCTTTGTTAATAATCCTGTATAGATTATTGAAAATGCTATATATACCTTCGTCACACACCTTCACCTTCTAAGCTCTGAAGAATGATTAACGTAGATTTTCAATAGCACAAGTATTCATCATACCTGTACGCGAACCTGCATTATACATCATAGTTTCTGCCACACACGTGAAGTAAAATTACGTGCTTCGTAGAGCTGTCCGAATTAGAAACTTCCGCAGTGCACGTATTAAGCGGGTTTTAACAATCCTCTTAATATCTTCGATGCATATTTTCGAATTAATCAGCTGAGACCAAATTTAACATAATTCTCAATACTTGTCGAGCTCTGTAATTCGCGGCAAAGGAATCTCTGCTTTTAATTCATGTTCCTAAACTAATTACCCAATATACCTCATGGAACTTTATCAAATTCATCGATGAATATGACAAGACAAATCATTTCTAAGAATCTATATTTATAAATTAATTACCCTATATTCTTCATCAAAAACCCTCACTCGAAATCTCTACAGACTCCACATATAATTCACCAATGACAAGAACAGTGAAACACATATTAACGATAGAACTAGCAAATGGGACAAACTGACTTGCCTCAGATCCAGTGTCTTCGCAATTTCCGAGATAATGCAGTTGCTTATTGAAGAATGAACGTAGTGTCGCACATACTCCATCATGTGCAAGTAGCTTTTCGAAGGTGACCGGGAGGACAAGGGCCAAATATACAAAGCCCACGTGAGTCTGTGAATCCGCGGATAACGCGTTGGATCATTAGTATGATCATATATGGTCATGTTAATCTTTAGTAGCAGCCGAAGGTAATTGTCGCTATATCGAGTTGTGAAGCTAAGATTCGAAGTGGAACAGTAGTAATATTGGAATACTGTGTTCAGCGCTGCAGAAAGCTGTGAAATAATTCGTAACTTTATTGTCATTCACACATATTTGTGTTGTTGCTGCAAATAAGTTTTACCAGTGTCCAATCTCTGTATTAATATCGATTTGTATTCGATTGCGATCATAATTATGTATGCTCCTCTAATATCATTGTACCGATTTAACCCCTTGCGCTAGAGAGGCGAACATCTGTTGCCATTTGCTAAAATTTTGAAGCTAGATGTTCATATATATGTCAAATTACAAATAATGTAATGGCGTGCGAGGTATTTAAATCAAATATCTCTACGAGTTAATTACCATACGTTTCCTTATTCCTGCACAGGAAGTCATCATCAGCGTTGTAACGGAGTATCATTGAACTCCTATCCTTCTCTGGCCAAAAAAACCTAGAGTGCAAATGGTTAATTGCCCTCGACAATGTATATGATGTTTAGGTACTCGTTACAGGCTGATGGTTTTAATGTTGACTATGTACTTTAATCAGTTAATAATTTCATATTCCTAAGAGAACGTGAATTCTATATCCTTGTTATCGTTCAATCAATTTACAACACTCACACATGCCCTTCTCGTATTCTCAACCAAATTATTCTTCGAATATTTGGCGAAACGAGCCTTCCTTCTAATTTTTGTCAGTTCCCAGAGAAACTGTTGGAAAACTTGCAACAATCATCGTTGGAGATTCGAAGATAGGCGAAACAAGGGAAGTAGAACTTGGTTCACAGAAGTGACAATGTGAGGAAGCAGAGGGGTTTTCTTGATATACTCTTCCACGAATGAGGAACAAAGGAGAAAATATGTTTTATAGGGAACATATGTAATTCAATATTTATTGCACTTCTTAAGATATAAAACTGTTATTTCTTTCAAAATAGTTACATGTAGGGCAATTAATGCTACGATACCTTGAAATTGTTCCTTTGAGTATATTTGTGCGTAACTGATGGCATGTTCTAAATGAATTCTGTCGAGGATTGTGTATCGAATACGTTACTGCTTCAGCGGAGTACCCGCCCTAACGTTTACTTTCTGCGAAGGAAATGTGAGCTGCTCCTATTTGGTATGATTATGTAAACGATTACCGTATATTTGTGGGAAGATCTGCTTCTACATATGTTTGGAATGAATTCTCATTTCACGGGAATTAACATAGTATCGCTTAATCAATTTTAGAGTCAATTTAGTTTCACTTTTAAGCACAGAAATTTATTACTTGAAATCTAAGCCCTTTGCTTCTGTGCCAACGCGAATAAGAAGAATATGACTTTTAACGCATGTTTGAGATTCATCTACTTCCAAATATGTTGGAGTATTTTAAGGAGAGTGTAATCATCCATAACGGTATTAAATCGGATAAAAATTTTATTTTCGCATGTCTAACTTATTTTGTTTGAAACGAATTCTAATTTGTAACATAGAATTTCTATCCCGACCTCCTATGATAAGAATTTACCTACATTTAGGTGTAGACGCTAGTGTTTTCTTCACAAAATATCAGTTTATTGGCTAATGTTATGAAGAACATGAGTCGCAGGGATTATACGGGAATATGAATATTCCTAATTACCACAAACCATGGCTAGTTAGTTTTTCTGTAACCACATGGCTGGAAATAAATTTTATTTCTAAATCTCTGGAGTGAATTGCCATCTGAGTTCTGTCATCCAGCAATCACGCCAGTATAACAAAGATCTTAAAAAATGCTTTACGTAATGTCATATTTTAAACATGACGCTGTGTTAACTTATAATACGCAGGAAGCACGCAATAAGATATTGTAGGGACGTAGAATACTATATCACCATTTTCACATCGTTTCACATTTCATTCCTCCTGTCGCCAAAATATCGGTCTGAACCATACGTTCATATTTATGTGCTAAACCTACTATACTAACTCCGTCAAGCTTCCTTTCATAAAATGCACAATCTAATGGAAACAGTTTGTAATATAATAATTCCAGTGTTATATCGAATTTTCATTGCCATAAAATATTCTCAAAATGCCTGCTTTGATGACTATTCAGAATGGCGACAAATATAATCTTTCACATTTCCATATTTTCCAGTAACGCTTACACGCGCTTCGTTACCGAATACAAAATAACGCCTACGGACTATGAAATCTATGCAAAAGAAGGCGGAAGAAACATTCCATCCTTTCACGAGTGTATATGGGTACATCGAATCTCGTGATTCCTTCTGGTGTACCTCCATCACGTGTACCTGTCATGGCCACGTGGTTGCAAAGGGAAAAATGGAGGGAGAGAAAGGGAGGACTAAAGAAAGTAGACCGTGTTGCGGAAAGATGAATAATGTCACAAACACGCATATATACACAAGAGAATGGAAAGAATGAGCGCAATCGATGGTCCAGCTGCGCCCGTACTACGTGACGGGTACCGTTGACACTTCATTAGCGTTTGCTGTCCATCATCCGCACAGGTCCACCGTGCAGCACTATTATTTCGTCCACCCCACCCCGAATACTATGGCCAAAATTTCATTGATTGAATTTCTGCGCCACAACCGATTCGTCATGCCAGAATTACTTTCCATTCTTTTACCTGGCGTAATTCGTGTGTCGGTGCTCGGCCCCTCGAGCTTATATCGTTTCCAGAGGTTTCGTGACAGAATTTGGATACACGTAACCGTGGGAGATCATTTAGAGCAGATGGTTGGTAGTTTTTGATATTCGTTGCAGCAAATACTTTCAGTCGTATTCTTTACTCTTCTATATATTAAAACAAACTTTCCTGCGTTGTCGGTGCTTTATAATTCAATAGCTGCAGTTTATAATATGAAGTCAATTGATTCCGATGAGAGATTAAAGGGACGGGTATGTTGGAATAACGACTGAAATAAGGGAAATGCAATATTCATAAATTATTGAAAATGGATGAAAAAGGAAGAGAAGCACACTTATGGTACACCAAGGCACCGAATAAAGCTATTTGCAAATATTGCTTTACCGGTGTATATAAGTTAGGCTATATCCAACCTATCATCACGGAATTAATTTGGACATGGCCACAAAATTCTATTCTAATGAAAGAATCAGAAAAATAAATTTTTCTGCGACATTTAATATATAACTACTCCTTTACCTTCATATTTACATAATGGTATTACGTACACCTCAATAATTCATGCAAATCTACGTTCTATGTTATACAAGTCTAATCTAAGTTATCCGCTTCCCTTTCAGGAACATATAAACTGTTGTCTGTGTCAATTTATACACTTAATAATACAGTGAAAAATTATTCAATGGCAGTAACTAAATCACTTGGTACCACAGAAATATTTTTATTTCAAATTTACAATTCCACTCCTCTCTGACCACTCAGTATATATAAATTTCAGTAAAATTAAGTACCACTTATGCCGGAATATACGAAACAAAATTTGTCTTAATTCAATCATTTATCAACATGTAAATATTCATATCATACAAACAAGCGGCGATATTATTCATAAAAAACCTATTAAGGACGAAAGTAACGATAACTGAAAATTAGTACCACTTGCAATCTGCGTCTTCGCACAAACTTCCATTTTATACACACAAGAGGTAGGAGCTCTTCATGAAATAACACAGCAATAGCTTTACCATGCGACAATGTGATAGTCCACTCTATAATTTTCAGTGCTTTTCGAAGAACTTCAGTGTGGTATATCTCGGTAAAATAAAATTATTTCTGACTACAGACAAATCTGATTGGAGCGGGACGATAGCGTTACACAAGGCAATTGATAAAAGCTTCGAAGAAATTGTAAGTTTTTTCAGAATATTATGTAAAGACGAACAGAGAGATAGCGAAAATCAATTCCACTTATATATTTATTTCATAAACGTTACATGGCAACCAGTATTTGGTCCCAGGTTCGGACTCGCGACATTGAGTTGTACAAGATTTTAAAAGTGAGACTTTTAAAAATCATATCCTCTTTGTTCTACCTTTTTCTTGACAAATTCTTCATGCATTGTTACGTTGCTGCGATTTTTCATACAAATCGGTAAAATTTGGTGAAGGAATTGAAAATACTAGCTAATGTTTGCTTGCGTTGTTAACGACTGAAAGCACTAATCGAATACGAATGTGACATGCGAGTAAAATGAATTTCGACAGAAGGAACGTAGAAACCTGCAGGCTGTGTTACTATTTTGTCGCGAACAGTTCGGTAACACCTGTTCCATGTCATGGCTACTTCTCCCACGTTTCAACAACCACAGCCTGGAATAAAGTCGTCCGTTAAGACCAGTACAAGATTTGACCTCCATACAGATTCACCATGTTCCTTCCAGTGCCTTCCAGTTCCCCGTATCCGTCGGAGCTTCTCTGTGTTTGCGCCACGATGGCGACGGAGAATGTTATTGAAGACGTGTCCATGAAGTACGAATAAAGTGACTGAATTGAATTTTTGTTTATATTGTGGAGTCAAAGGAGATTTAAACATGTCGCCAGCGAAAGCGCATAACGGAACAACAGGCGGTTTAAGGGAATTGGACGATGAAAGTGGAGCCTAGAAGGCGAGGCTGAAGGGAAGGTGCTCGGATGAAAAGACAAGGATTTGTGCACCCGCTGCATCTCCGGCACTTCGCCCTTTTCTCCACAATATTTACATGGATTATTAGGTATGAGGAGTTTGGATTCTTTTTCTACAGAATCGAGTGCAACGAAGAAAGGTGCACTTCATAAGCAGTAGCTGAGATGGATCTGTTGAGCTTGAAAGGAGGGGTCATGTTAGGGATTAGTTTCAGGGGTTTAGGGGTTTGTGGCGCTTTGGCATTTAGGGACGAGTCATATATGTATTACGCAATAATATTAAGAATATTCTGCTATTTAATAGGGTCACCTGATTCAACAAACTAATCTCGTCATGTTTGCATACCACGGGAATATAAAGTATATATGAAATAATTTGAACTGCAATACGCAAATGCTGCATGAAAAATGCGGGCACAGCTTTTATATCGGACGAAGTACTGACTGCCGAATTTTGGAATGGATTTAATCAATCAATTAACTAATTCGATTACAAGGATGATTGAAATCTTCCAATTTATTAATGCTATGTATGTGGTCAACTATCATACTAAGCACTAGTATCATTGGCTATACACTTGACTAATGACGATTATAATAGTTGGTAGTGCCTGTATTAAGGTACTGTGCTCCTTTGGTAAACTGGATGTCTACTTTTCTTCATACAATTACCCTAATTCCGCTACCTACGCCTAATGAAATAATTTTAATGGAACTTTCCTCGACCAGCGCATTAAACGAATTACCATCAAAAGTTTGAAGGAATTTTGCGTTAAGTATCATCGATTCCTGACTCAACTATAATAAAAAATTTTACCCTTCCGATTTCTATTATTCATTTCCTATTGCGCGTGTCATCATAAGCACGCAGCTCACCCAAAAACGGTACTTGCAGTGCAAAAGGTTGAATTACACTCTAACAGGTCAATTCACATTCAGGGAAAGGAGAGGGAAGTGTATTTTGCATGGCTTGGTATTACTTCGGAATGAGCCGCTGAATTTTTACTCACTGTTACAGTTTCCGCCATCCCCAAGCTTCAACTGGACAGAGTGGCGCATCTGGAAGGAAATATAGAACATCGATTATTCGTGCATGAAATTTTTATGTCCTACAACCGCAGGATCGCGCTGCAGAACCTAGCACAGCAATGCAGTGTTATAAATGACACCGAATACCACCGCATTGCGCAGCACAGCACGCTACTGCCCAGGACGGCACCACTCCGTGCAGCACCGTTACCACAGCACAGCACTTCAGTGCCCAGCACCGTATTCGATAAAGCTGGAGACAGAACAGCGCTCAGCAGCGTGCAGCTAATCGCAGGAGGGCGTACC
>NW_016913818.1:22809-141371 GCF_001483705.2 Eufriesea mexicana | reverse complement strand
GGAATGCCCCGAATACCAACGAACAGCTGCAAATGCCGAAGGTTCCATAATTAGCATAACCGATGCAAACCACAACAGGGCACAGCAGAGCGCAGGAAGGCGCGTCAGAGTGCTGCAGGACAAAATGTAGCGCAGTAAATCCTCGAAGAGTAGCCAATAACTCAAATTTCCAACCAAAGCCAACATAACCAATCCAAACTTATCCTGCCCTAACGCAATAAAGCCTAACTGTAGCAGTGCAAGGCAGAGCGCTGGAAATCGCAGCAGGCCACAATGAAGAGCAGAATCCGTCGAATAGCAACGAAAAGTACAGATTCCGAATCCAATCTAACCTAACCGAGCCTAACGATAGTTGAGCACGGCATAGTGCCGTTGAGGAGAGTAGAGCATAGCACGGCATGTTAAAGAGCCGAGTACCACTGGTGTCAGCTCAAAGCACCGGTTCCTGTCCTAACGCTTTCCATCGTTGCACATCCGAACCATACCGTAGTAGAGCATATGCGTGCAACACCTGGTACATTATAAGAGAGCAGTTCATAGTAGAGCAGCGAAAACCGTCGCATTGCAGCGAATACAGCAGACTCACGATCTATCCTAATCTGACCTGACCTTATAAGCTCTACCTTCCCAAACCTATTCAGAGCTGAGCATTGCATTGTGCACCGCTGTGCAGCAGAGAGCAGCAGACTATACACAGGCGCTAAATACAAGTGAATAGCATCGTTGCCATTTGATTAACCTATCTACTGATCATTAAATAATATAGCAATTCCAGAATGATGAAAGCGTAGATCAATTGTAGCTGGAGATATTAGCAATTGAATATATAGCAATGGCGCTAGCCATCTACACGGTATTAATTGCATTGGTATATCTTGTCTACTGGTTATTCAAGTTCCATGGCGACGATAGAACCACGAGTGTGCGTATCAATTATCACCAGAAATATCAACAGTTTTCTATACAGAAGTGGTTATATCTGCCCACAAAGTTACATATCCATACTTTTAACCTACACACTGACCTAAATTCAAATGCAATCCTAGAATTTTCTAAGGATGGACAAATTATCGCCACAGATATTAACAATTGATGATAAAATGCTGAACATATCGACCAATAACGTACTACAGCCATTTGCGTGATCTATTCAACGAGCATCTAAATTCTACAATAAATTATTGAAGGATTAATGGCTAGATAAAGCATCGCTAGAGAAGATAACTATTATCAATACGATACTCAGTATATCCTTCTACACGTTCCTGCAGACATTGTATACATCTATTGACTGGTCATATAGTTTCCACTGCTGTTTTAGTATGAACAGTGGTTGTTGCAAATATCGCTACAGAAATTATCAAGTGACAATATGGTACTGAGTATGGAAATCTTCTCAGTTCCATTGCAATTGCATTAATCCATTCGCAGATAATCTTAATTCTATAGCTACTCTACAATAATCAATGATTAGATCTATTATTTATAGAAAAATTTACTGAGGAAAGTACCGAAAGTACTGAGTATGGCCGTCTACGCACTGTAAGTGTCATCTGATTAATCTGTTTACGGAACACATAAGTTTGACAGCTATTTCAGAATGATGAATAGATAGATCAGTTATCGCAAGAGATAACAACTATAGACAATAGAGTCCTATGTACAACCATCAATACAGTACTATTACTATTCCATTATCCTATTCTCCGATCATCGGAAAGCCATAACATTTCTAGATGAACCATCGGATAGATCAATTATCGCTTAAAAAATTGACAATTGACAATACGTTACTGTGTATAGCCATCTTCATTGTACAATAGCAGTCGCATTAATCTATTAACTGATCATTTATGTTCCATAGCAGCTCTAGACTGATACTGAGTAAAGCCGCCTACAAAACACTAAAGCCCTTGTATTAACCTACGCAGTTATGATTCTTATTCCACAGAAATCCTAGAACCATCAATGTGCATCCCTCGACGTATTGCCAATTGTCAATACATTACTAAGTATAACCTCAGCAGAGCAATATAGCCAATCGAAAAATTTATTCACTGATCACATGAATTCTACAGCAGTTCTCGAATGACCTATGGATAGAGCAATAGTCGTTGGTGATATTAGAATTGACACTGCCCTACAGGGTATGGTTATCTACAAAGTACTGTAGCCGTTTGTTTAATGTATACACTGAACATCTATACTCTATGTCAGTGACAGGTGGATAATTGGATAAGCCAACCATCGCTAGAGGTATTAGCATTGAACAATTCATTACTGAGTATTTGTATATACACAGTACTGTCGCCATTAGATTAATGTACACACTGTTAATTTCAATTCTGTAGCAATTCCAGAATGATTAATGGCTAGACCAATTACTGCTAGAGATGATAATATTCATCGAAACAGTACTTAGTATAACCACCTACGCCGTGATATATCTATTGAATCAATATATTGACTGGCCACTTACCTTCCATAGCAATTCAAGGATAATCAATGGCTACATCAATTGTCGCTGCAGATATTCAAAGTTGAGAATATAGTATTGAGTGCTGCATCATTAGCGGAAGTATTGCCACCTACGGATTAATAACGCCATCGAATGAATCTATTCAGATAATACTTAAATTCTCAGGCAATTCAATAACTATCAAAGGATGGATCAATTATCTCTAGAGACATTAACAGCTAAGAATGCATTAGAGGGTATGGCGATCTTAACAGTACTACATACAAAACATTACCCTATTCACCGATTTGTCAATTATGTAGAAATTCTTCTTTGGTCAATAGATGGATGAATTGTCGCCTGATATGTCTGCCATTGAAATTGTAGTACACAGTATAACCGTGGACACAGTACTATAGGCAATGGGTTATTCATCCACTGATGATCAAAGTTTTATAGCAATTATATAATAATAAATGGATACTCCAAAAGCCGCTAGAGATGTTCACTACCAGCAATAACGATCTTTGTAGGTAACCACCTACGCAGCACTACAGTCATTGGATTAATGTACCCTCCGATAGTTTAACTACCATAACATTTCTAGAATGATAAATTGCTAGATCAGATATCGCATGAGATACTGGCAGTTGACGATACAGACCTGAGGGTTGCATTTTCAGGGATACATTCCAATCTACGTAATACTAACGCCAATGCATTAATGTATTCAGTGATCACATTAATTCGATAGCAATTCTATACTGATCAATACAGAGATGAATTTTCGTTTGAAATACTAACAATTTGTAACACGACACATACTGTAGCTATCTACGCAGTGTTATAGCCACTGTATTAATCTATTCACTGATCATTTAAGTTACAATGCAATCCTAGAATGATCAATGGATTTGTCATTTACCTCTGGGAATATCCTCAATTAACAACACAGTGCACGGTAAAGCCACGGACAAGAAGCTATAGCCAATGCAATAATAGATTCACTGGTCATTTAATTCTACAGCAAGTCGAGAATCATCAATTTATATGTCAGCTATCGCTAGGGACAGTAACAAATAGTAATACCGAACTTAGAATTGGCATACACGCAGTACTATGGCCATTGTATTAATGAATCTGTTGACCACTGGTATTCTATAGCAACTCCATCATTTTCAACAGATAGAACAATTGTCGCTAGGATATTAGAATTAACAATTAAGCACGGAGTAGTGCCATCATCTCCGTACCGTAGCCATTGGATTGACCAATTCAGTTACCACTTAAGTCCCACAGTATGTGGAGAGCTATCAACTGATGGACTAATCACCTCTAGAGATATTAACTATTAACAATACTGGTTATAGCCGCCTACACAGTTTCATATACATTGCATCAATCAATTCACCGATACTGTCAGTTCTAAAGCAATTCTTCATTGACAAATGGATATATCAAGCTTGAAATATTAGCAATATATGATGCATTACTTAGTGTAAACGCATACGCTCTATTATAGCCCCTGGACAAATTTTTTCAGCTATTACCTAAATTCCACAGTAATTCAACAGCCACCAATGGATGGATCAGTTATACCTTGAGATATTAACAGCGAACTGTACACTACAGCCTATAGTCATCTACACTGTACCATATCCATTGGATCAATATATTTAATGATCATGTAGTTTCTATGAGAATCCTAGCATTATCGACGGGTAGACGTTATCCCTGGTGATATTAGCAATTAGCAATAGAGTACTGGGTATAACTATCGCTGTTGCACGGTAGAAATAGGATTGATTTATTCACTGGGCACTAAATACTATTGCAAATCTAGAATGACCGACTGTGATGAAAAATGGGTGGACCAATTATCGGTAGAGATATTAGCGATTGACCGTACATTGTTCACTGTAGTCACAATTACAGTATCGTAGCCAATGAATTAATCTTTTCAATGATCATACAGATTCTAAGGCAATTCTAGAGTGATGAATGGACAGATTTACTATCGCTAGCTATTTTACCAATTTCGAATTCAGTGCTGTGTATAGCCACGAACGTAGTAATATACCCATTCATATAAGCTATCGACTGATCATAAAAGTTCTGTAGCAATTCCAGTATGCTCAATGGGTGGATCAATCTCCGCCAGAGACATTGACGATTGACAATACAGCTCTGAATACAGCCACCTGTTCTGTATTATAGCATAGGGATTTTTCCATTTGTTGATCATGTAAATTCTATAGCAGTACTGGAAAGATCAAAGGAACAGTCGATTATTTCTAGAGGTATTAACTGTTGACTGCACAGTGCCGAGTACTGCCACCTATGCAGTACTGGAGACATTGAGTCATTCTATATACTGATCACCTTATTCCTACAGCAATCCAAGACTGATCAATGGATGAATGCAATACAGCTAGAGAAATTGACATTTGAAGATAGAGTACTTTGTACAGTCATCCACTTAGTACCATAGCCATTGGCATAAATTATCCGTCGTAAATTCTATAGCAAACCTAGAATGGTCAGTGGGGAGGTCAATTATCGCTAGAGATATTAACGACTGACGATACAGGACTGAGTATATTCCCCTAAACCGATCTATAGTGCTTTTATTTATCAATAAACTGAGCAAACATTTTCTGTTGCAATTCTAGAATGATGAATAGAAACATTAATTGACGCCATAGATATTAAGAAATGACAATACAGTAACCAGTATAGCCATCTACAGAGCCACATCTACATGTTTCGATTAAAAGATCCCCTGCGTTAGCATACTCACTGATCATGTATGTCTATAGCTATTCCAAAATGAGCAATTGATACATAAGTTGTTGCAAGAGATTTTAAAAGGTAACTATAATGTAATGAGCGTATGAATATAGGCAATTCTATAACAATTGGTTCAATCTTAGACAAACGACCCATATTGTATAGCAATTCAGTAGTGATCAATGAATATATTAATTATTGCCAGTGATACTAACTATTGACAATGATTTGCTGAGTATAGCTATCAACGATGTGATACAGCCATTGGTGCAATGCTTATGCTGATCGTCTTATATGTAAAGCAATTCAATAATTATCCATGGATAGACAAACTGTCTCTGGAGTCATTGATAAATGGCAACACATCACATAGTGTTGCCATCTACACAGTAATATAGCCAGCGCACTAACATATTCGCTTATGGTTTAGGCTGCATTGTAATTCCCTAATGATCAATCCACACATAAATTATCGCTTCATATATACACAATTGATAACGCAATACTGAGTATAGCCGTCTACAAAGTGCTATATCCACTGAACAGTTCTATTCGCAAACATTCTAGTTTCGACAGAGGTTCTAGAATTGTCAGTGTATTGATCAATTACCGCCAGAGATATTTTCAATCGACAGCAGGGTACTGAGTATAGCCACCAAAGCAGAAATGTAGCCATTGGAACGATCTGGTCACTGATGATTTATATTGTATTCCAGTTCCAGATGGCAAAAGAACATATCAATTATCTCACAAGATATTAACAATTTGCAATACGTTAATAATGGCAGCCATCTATACTCTTCTATAGCCACTCGGCTAATCCACCCACTGATTAGCTGCACTATATAGCAACAAAGGATGACTAGTAAATGGATTAAATGTGGCTAGAGGTAATAATACTTGATCATACAGTACTGCGTACTGTCTTCTACATAGTAATACAGGCGACGGATTAACCTATTCGCTGATGGCTTCCATTTTATAGCACTTCTAGTGTTACTAATGGCTAGATAATTAATCGCTTCAGGTATCCACAACTGATAATGCATTACCTGGTGTAGCTGTCTTCACAGTTCTATATCCATTGCATTAACATAACCACCGACCATTTAAGTTCCACAGCTCTTCCGGAAAGACAAATGGCTGAACAAAGTGTCCCTAGATATACTGATAAAATACAATAAAATACAGAGTGTAGCCGTCCACACGACGATATGGGCAGTGGATAAATCTATTGTCTGATGATTTGAAGTCCGTAGCAATTCTAAAATCTCAAGGGACAGACTCATTATCGCCAGACAAGTTAACAACTTTGCAAAACAGTACTGAGTACAGGAATCCACACAACGCCATAGCCGCTGGAAATAATCTGTTAGCTGTTCATCTACGATCTTCCGGAATAATTGAATGATCAATGAATGCAGCAAGTGTCGCTGGAGAAAGTGATATATGGCAACACATTTCTGTGTATATCCAACAACAGAACACTGCTGCCGTTGGATTAATCACTCCACTGAAGATTTAAATGCCAAAGCATATCTGGAATAACCAATGTATATATCAGTTATTGCGCGAGAAGCCTACAATTGACATTACGGTACTCAGTACATCTAACAACCGTGTGCAGTCTGCGTTGGAGTAGCCTGTTCAATGGTGATTTATATTCTATGGCAATTCTATAATGACAGATGACAGATACATTACTGTACGAAACATTAAAGACTGACAGCACAGTGCACAGCCATCATCACATTACTGTACTGCGATAATGTGATTAATTTTTCACTGATGACACTAATTCCAAAGCAACTCTAGCATAATCGTTATATAGATCAGTTATGGCCAAGGAAATTTAACACTGTCGATACGGAACATATTAAATCCACCGAAAGAGCACTGCCGCCGTTGGATTAATCTCTTCTCTGATGATTGAGACTCTATAGAATTCCAGAATGATCAACCTACAGATAATACATCGGTAGCGATATAGACAAATGACAATACATTGCTGACTGTAATGATCTACACAATACTATTGCCAGGGAACTAATGTGTTCGCTGGTTGTCGAAGTTCTCCAGCAAATGTAGAATGATGAATGTACATAGCAACTGTCGCTGGAGATATTGACATATGTCAGTACGGTACAGTGTATGGTCATCAACGCAGCACGGTAGCCGTTTGTTGAACCTGTTCACTGATGACTTATGTTCTTTAGCGAATGTAGAATGGCAAAGGAGAGTTCCATTGAGTTTGACTTCCTTCACTGATTATGTAAATTCACAGTAATTCTAGCGTATCCATTTTACATATCAGTTATGTCTAGAGATATTCACAATTGACTGTACGAAGGTTAGTACATGCACCAGCAGGGAGCAGTTGCCTTCGGATTAACATATTCAATGATGATTTGGATACTATAGCTACTCTAGAACGCCAGAACGTGGATCCTTTTTCCCGCGAGGTATTAACGTTTGAGAAAACAGTACAGAGTACAGCCATCATCACCGTACTGTAGATATTGGATTAATAACTTCACTGATTATTTGAGTATCGCGGCAACTCAGGAATTGCCAACGTTTAGAACTGTTAAGGCTAGAGATACACACAATTGACAGTCCGTTACCTATTGCATCCACCAACGGAACACAGAAGCAGCCAGATTAATCAGTACATTGACTATTTATACTCCCATAGCACTTACAGGATGGCCAATTGGTAGATCAAATAACGGTAGTGGTATAGAAAAATGACAATACACTTCTGAGTGTAGACGTCCACACATCAATATTGCCATTAAATTAATCTGTTCGATGGTCATCTATGTTCTTCAGCAATTGTAGCCGCACACAGTGAATACAGCAATTGTCGCAGGAGACATTGACTAATATTAATACAGTACTCGGAGGAGTCATCAAATGAGCACTGCAGCCGATGGATTAAGCTGTTCACGGACGATGTATATTATGTAGCAATTGTAGAATGAAACGAGACAGATACATCATCCGTTGAGATATTAACAATTGACAACACAATACTGAGTAGAGCCATTATCACATTACTGTAGCCGTCGGTTTGACATGTTCACCGATGATTTAAATTGCACCGCAGTTCCACACCGCGTTGCTGGATAGAAGTCACCTGAGAAACCTGCAGGACGGAATCCCAACCAGACCAACCATTCTATTATCATGGCAGAAGTCAAGTAAGTCGCTCCCATAATTGGTAGAACTGGTCCCTTCCTATTAGCCCGGTCAATGGAGACCATGTGATAAAGAAAGCTAGCGAAGGAAATACACAAATTGAGACTCATGCACAAAGAGTATTAACTTCGGATTCTTCTCATGAATACATGATTATTTGCAATTGCTAGTTACAAATTAGTATCTTGATCAAATTTTCATTGCATTATGCAGCAAATGTGACTTACTATATGCATATTATTTGTATTCATGTGTATCGTATGATTTTCCTAAACCGTCATCTAGTATGATGCAATTAAATAATTAATTAATCATAAAAAATACATATTAAGTTCTAAATCAATTTTCATATGTGATGTTAGCCATTGTCACTTTCGTACTTCTTCACTTTATAAATCTTTGAGATATTTTCGTCTTATTCTTCATCCGACTCAGTGCCTTGCATTTCAAATTCCAGGTCTTCAGTTGCATCTTCTATTTTTATATTTTTGGTCCCATATTCGTGTTCCAGTGCTTATACGTGTTTACAAAATCCTTTCCAATGACTGTGTGTTGTTTCACTTATTGCCTCGCGAGGTAGTGCTTCCAATTGAATGTAAGCTATCTCGGAGAAAACATTTCTTTGGCGGATATCTTAAGCGTACGTTAACATTGCACATTGCCGAGCTTGGGGTTAGTAGCCTTGCTTATGTCGCAGAGGAATTGGTACTACCAGCGAGATTGTACGCGGTAGTAGTGGAATACCACTCCTGCCACGTATCCGAACGATACGATCCCTTTTCAGTCACACGTAGCAGAGCAATAAATGTATGGAGCAGTTATGGCTAGATTCATTTATAATTGTCAGTACGGTACTTAGTACATCGACCAACAGGTCACTATAAACGTTGGATTAACCTGCCCACCGATGACATAAATTTTATAGCTGTTCTAGAATGACAAGGGACTGATCCATCATCGCTTGAGTCAATATCAATCGTCAAAACAGCAATAAATACATCCATCATTACAGAACTGTAGACGTTCGACTAATTTGTTCAGTGATGACTTAAATTCCACAGAAACTTTATAATAATTAATGTATTGTACGGTTATGGCTAAGGAAATGTGCAAGTGACGGGTCGGTACTTGGTACATCCACCAACAGTGCACAATGGACGTAGGGTTAATCACTACGGTGATTATGTAGGTTCTATAGTAATTCTAGAATGACAAAAGAGAAAACCATTAACCCTCGAGATATTAACAATAGAGAACACATTAGTGATTACAGCCATCATCGAAGTACTGTAGCCGTCGGATTACTTCGTTCACCGACGCTCCATGTCCTACAGCAACTCTATAATGAGAGGAGGCAGGTCCATTGACCCTCGAGACACTAACAATTCACTATAAGGTACTGAGTACAGCCAACACCACACTACTGTCGGCGTTGGGTCATTTGTTTACCGATAATGTAAATACCGAGGCAATTGCAGAATAATCAATGTGTAGATCAGTTATGTCTAGAGATATTTACATTTGGCAGTATTGTACATAGTAGATCCAACAACAGATCGCTCCAACTGTTGGATTAAACTGTACACTGACAATATACGTTCCACAGCAATTTTGGAGTTACAAAAGACAGATCGATTATCGCTCGAGATATTAACAATTCACAACACAGTGCGGAGTGCAGCCAACATCACTGTAATGCACTCGTCCGATTAATCTGTTCTATGATGGTTTGCAATTGGCAAAACTTGGAGAATGATAAACGTATAGACCACATAGCTGTAGTGATATTGACAAATGACAATACAGTACCGAGTGTAGCCTTGTACACCATAATATGGCCATTGAATTAATCTGTTCGCCGATCATCGAATTTCTTTAGCAATTGTGTAACGATCATTGGACAGTGCAACCTTTGTTGGAGATATTGACATATGTCAATAGAGTTCTGAATATAGCCATTGACAGAGCACTGTAGCCGTTGCACCAGACTGCTTGAACGACGATATAAATTCTATAGCAAGTCTGTAGAGACTAAGTGTGGATACATTGTGCTACGAAATATTAAAACTTAACCACACAGTAGTGAGTGCAACCATCATCACAGTACTGTAGTCGTTCGATTAATTTGTCTACTCATGATTTATTTTCTATAGCAATTCTAGAGGGACAAGAGACAAATTCATTATCGCTCGAGTCGCAGACAAGCGACAAAGGAGTACTGAATATAGCCAACAATACGGTACAGCTGCCGTTGAATTAGTTTCTTCACTAATGATTTAATTTCACTGATGGTTTGCATTCTATGACAATTCTCGCTTGATTAAAGTATAAATCTGTTCTATCAGGTGTCATTAACATGTTATAGTACAGTACTGACTACAGCTATCGACGCAGTGCCAAAGCTAGTGCATCAATCTCTTCCTCCCTGAACTAACTTATATCGCTATGCTAACATGATCACTGGAAGGATCATTTGTCGCTAAGGATATTGACAATTGAAGATACAGCATTGAGACTTGAAATCTAAGCAGTACCACGTCCGTTGGTTTAATCTATTCGCGGATCACCTTGGTTCTACATAAATTCTAGAATGACTAATTTATGTATCAATTGCCCCTGGAAATATCGACAGATGTCAATACAGCACAAAATGCAGTCGTCAACATCGTATTCTAGCCGTTGGATCAATATCTTCACTGAGGATATATATTCTGCTGCATTTCCAGAATGACGAACGAAAGATCAATTATCGCTCGAGACAATAAGATCTGAGAGAACAGTACAGAGTACAGCAATTAACTCTCTACTGCAATAGTTGTATTGATCTGTTTAACGATGATTTAAATAATATGGCAACTTCAGAATGTGAAGATTAAGATCAATTATCGTTCCAAATATTAGCAATTGACAAAAGAGCCCTAAGTACAGACATCGTCACACTACTGTAGCCGTAGGAATTATTTGCTCACTGATGAAATATATTACGCAGCAGCTCCAGAATAATCAATGTATACATCAGTTACGGCTAGAGATGTTCGCAATTGGCAGTACGGAAATTAGTAAATGTACCAAAAGAGCAGTCTAGCTGCCAGATTAATCTGTTCACTGATGATATTAATTCTATGGCAGTTCTAGAGTGGTAAAGGTATGAATCTGTTATAGCTAGAGATATTAACAATTGGCAATGAACTTCTGCGAATAGCAATTAACAAAGTCCAACAGCCATTGTATTTACTTATTCTCTGATCATCGCTATTGTGTTGCTAATCTTGAACAATCCATGCATAGATCAATTGTCGCTTTAGATATGAACAATTGAAAATATAATATTGAGTGTACGCATTGCGATATCCATTGTATTAATCCTTTCGTTCATCATCCAATATCTAAATCAATTCTAGAATAACCAATGGGTAGATCAAATTTAGCTACAAATATTGACAATTCTTAATAAAGTACCTGTAGTAGCCATCTACGTAATACTATAGCCATTATATTAATCTCTTCACTGAAGCTTTAACCTCTACAGCAGTTCTAGAATTATTGAAGGGTCAATCCGGTATACCTGGAGACACGATCATTTGAAGACACATTACCGGTAATGGCAATTGACATAGTGCTACAGCCATTTTATGAACCAACCCTCTGGTCAGATATTTTATATTGCAATTCTATAATTATCAATTTATAAATCAATTTTCGATGGAAATATGGACAATTGAACATACAGCAGTGAGCATACATATTTATAGGGTACTATTGTCACTTGATTAGGCAATTCACAGATCATCTAACATCTAAAGCAATACCTGACCGTTCTACAGCATTCTAAAATCATTCTACAGTTACTAAAGGTATAAAATGATCAGCGAACAGATTAATGCAATGGCTATAGTATTGCGTAGATGGATACACTCTGAAGTGTAATATCACTTGTCAATGTCACTACAGATGTATATGTATCCGTTGACCATTCTCGAATTGTTAAAGAGTTCATATCACTGAACGTAACAAATAAACGAAAGCTCTGCTCCGTTGGTGTATGTACTACGTACTGTACCGTAAATTGTAAATACCTCTAGCCATATCTGAACTGTGCATTGATTATTCTAGGCTCGCTGTGAAATTTAAGTCTTTAGTGAATAGATTAATCACACACCTATAGTACTGTGATTATGGCCGTACTATGTACTGTGTTGTCAATTGTTAAAATCTCGAGCGAAAATGGATCCGTCTCTTGCAAATCTAGTATTGCTATCGAAATTAAATCATCAGTGGGCAGATTAATCTAACTGCTGCCGTGCTCTGTTGATTGCTACACTCAGTTCGGCATTACCATTTATCAACGTCGCTGCCGATATATGATAATTCTGTTGATGATTCTAGAATGTCTATAGAGCTTAAATCAACAGTGTATAGATAAACCCAACGTCTGCAGTGACCTCATGGTGTATGTAATAAGTACCGTAATGTCAATTGCAAGTAACTCTAGCCACAACAGCTGCATATATTGACTATCCTGTAATTGCTGTGGAACTTAAATCATCAGTGAACAAATTAATACAGCGGCACCTATGCTGTTACGTTGGAACTATGCAGTACTGGGTTGCAAGTTCTTATCCCTACACATTGATTGTTCTAGAATTGCTTTGTAACTCATATCATCAGCGATAAGTTAATCCAACAGCACACGTGCTCTGTTGGTTGATGTACTAGGTACGGTACTGCCAACTATAAATACATCTCGATGTGACCGAGGTATACATATATTACCTTAGTATTGCCTCCTAGCATATATGATCAGTGAATAAAGTTATCCGACACCTACAATTCTTTGATGATGACAGTACTCAGTAATGTATTGCCATTTGTTATTTTCCCGAGTGTTAATGGATCTGCATTCCTCGTTCTAGAATTGCAGTGGAATATATATCATCAGTGACCAGATTGATCCAGCGGCAACAGAGACCTGTTGAAGATGTATTAATGACATACTGTCAATTGTAAATACCACTAACCATAACCGCTCTATACATAGATTATTCTTGAATCACCTTGGAATTTGTATCACCAGTGAACATAGTAGCTAACGGCCACATTGCTGTCGTTATCGCTGTAGTCAGTACTGTGTTGTCATTAGTTAACGTCTCGGGGTATAATGGGTACACATTTCACGACCTAGAATTGCTGTGGAATATACAATATCAGTGAACAGATTAATTCATCGGCAACAGTGATCTGTTGGATAATGTACTTAATGCCGTATTGTCAATTGTATATATTACTAGCCATAACCGCACTATACATACGTAATTCTAGAATCGCTATTGGCTTTACCTCATCAGTCAACAAAGTATTCCAATGGCTACTTTATGATGGTGCTGACTGTACTCTGTACAGTGTTAATAATTGTTAATATCTCATGCGTCGGTGGAACTGTATTTTGTTATTCTAGAATTGGTATGGTACTTAAATTGCCACTGAAAATGTTAATCCAGCGGCTACACTGCTATACTGGTGTATGTACTATGCACCGTACTGTCAATTGGAAATATTTCAAGCCATAACCGTTGTATACAAGGATTATTCCAGATCAGCTATGTAATTTACATCATCATTGAACAAAGCATTCCAACCGCTACATTACTGTGATGGTGGCTGTACTCAGTGCTTTGTTGTGAATTGCTATTTCCTCGAGGGATAATGGACGATCACTCTTCATTTTAGAATATCTGTGGAATATAAATATACAGTGACCAATTTGACCTAACGACATCAGAGCTCTCTTGGCAAATGTATATATTACCGTACTGTATATTGTCATAGAAATGTCACTAGCCATAACGTCAGTATACATTGCATATTCTGGAATAACCTTCGGATTTGCGCTATCAGTGAACAACATAGCCCAACAGCTACATTAACGTGATGGTGGCTGTACTCAGTACTGTGTTTTCAAATGTTAATTCCTCGAGGGTGAATGGATTTTCACTTCTCATTCTTCAATTGCTGAAGAATGTACATTATCAGTAAACTGATTAATCCAACGCCAATAGTACTGGGTTGGGATATGTACTAAGCATAATTTTGTCAACTACCGATATCACTAGCCGTAACCACACTGCACATGGGTTATTCCTGCGTTAGTTTAGAATTTCCATCACCAGTGGACGAAGTAGCCTATCGTCTACATTACTGCGATCATGGCTGTACTCTGTACTATGGTGTCAAGTGCTAATACCTCGAGGGATGGCGGACCTGTATTTTCTAATTCTAGGAATGTTATAGGATTTAAATCTACATTGAACACAGTGATCCAACGGCTACAGTGAGATATTCGAGGAATTGGTAGGTACCGTACTTTAAATTGTAATTATCTGTAGCCATGAACGTAATGTACAACTATTGTTCCAGAGATGCGATGGAATTTTCTTCATCGGTGGGTAAAGTCACGCAACGGCAACGTCACTGTGATGATCTCTCTACTCAGTACATTATTGCCATTTGTCAATGTCTCGGGAGATAATGGATCTGCGTTTCTCGTACAAGAACTGCTCTGTAATATACACCATCTGTGGCCAGATCAATCCAACGGCAACATTTGCCTGCTGGAAGACGTACTAAATGCTGTACTGTCAATTGTAAACATCACTAACCATAGTTGCACAATACAAAGGTCATACTAGAAGCACATTCGAATTGACATTATGAATGTACATAGTAGCCCAACGGCTACATTACTGCGACGGGGGTGTAATCAGTACTGTCTAGTATATTGCTAATATCACGAGGGTCATTGGATGTTTATTTTGTCACTATAGAATTGCTATAGAACCTAGATGATCATTGAACAGAGTAATGCTATGGCTTTAGTGCTATATGGGTGTATAACATAAGTAGCGTACCGTCAATTGGAAATATCTCAAGCCATATCCGCGATATAAAATTATTATTCCATAATTGCATAAGAATTTTCTTATCCGTGAACAAAGTTATTCAACGGCAACAATAATGTGATGATGGCTGTAAGCAGAGCTCTCTTGTCATACGTCAATATGTCGAGGGATAATGGATCTGCATTTCTCTGTCCAGTATTGGTATGTAATATAGATCGTCAGTAAACAAATTAATCCATCGGCGGCAGATATCTGCAGGAAGACGTACTAAAGGCCGTACTGTGAATTGTAAATATCACTAGCCATAACCGCAACCTACGTAGGGTACACTAGATTCACCTTCGAATTCTGGATATCAGTCAACAGAGTAGTCCAACGGCTACATTACTGTGATGGTGGCTGTACACAGTACTGCGTAGTCTATTGCCACTATCCCGAGAACCGCTGCACCAGTATTTTGTCATTACAGAAGTGCCATACGATTCAAATCATCATTAAAAATATAATCCACCGTCCGCAGTGCCACATAGGTGGGTGTAATATGTACCTTACTGTCAATGGGGTATATCTCAAGCTATAACCATAATATGCAATGTTAATTCTAGAATTGCTTTGGAATTTACAACTCCAGTGAACCAAGTTATTCAAAGGCTACAATACTGTGATGACGGATGTACTCAGTCATGTGTTGCCGCTTGCTAATATCGCGAGGGATAATGGATCTGCATTTCTCGTTCTAGAATTGCCGTGGAACATACAACATCATTGGACAGATCAATCGAACGGGAACAGCGAACCGTTCGAAGGTGTACTAGGTTCCGTACTGCCACATGTAGATATCACTAGCCGTAACAGCATTATACATAGACTATTCTGGAACGAAAATCGAGTTTACCTTATCAGTGAATAGAGATCCCTGCGGCTACATAACTGTTATGGTGGCTGTACTCAGTACTTGGTTGTTAATTTGAATTGCCTCGATGATCAGTGGATCTGTATTCTGTTAATCTCGAATTGTTATATATTTATATCATCATTGGACAGAGTGATTGCAACGGCTACTGTGCTATATTGGTATATGTATTAAGTACCGCAAGGTAAGTTGGAAGTATCTCAAGCCATATGCGTAATGTTCAATGACTATTCCGTAATTGCTTAGGAATATTCATCATCAGTGGACAATGTAAATCAACGGCTGCTATACTCTGATGTTACCTGTACTCGGTACTGTGCTGTCATTTGTTAATGTCTCGAAGGATAAAGGACCTGCATTTGTCCTTCTAGGATTGCTGTGGATCATAAATAATCAGTGAACAGACCAATCCAGCGGGAACAGAGATCTGTTGGAAGACGAACAAAATGACGCACTGTCAACTGTAAATATCGTTAATCATAAACGCACAATACGTGGGATATACTAGAATCACTTTCGAATTTACATTATCAGTGACAGAGTAGTTTAACGGCTGCATTAGCGTGATGGTGGGTATACTCTATACTGTGAGGTAAATTGCTAATGTCTCGAGGGTCAGTGGAACTGCATTCTGACATTCTAGAAACTTTATAGAATATAAATAATCATTCAACAAAATTATCCAACAGCAACTTCGCTATATTCTCTGGATTTAGAAAGTACCATGCTGTCAATTGGAAATATCTAAAGCCATGACCGTCATATACAATAATGGTTCAGGAATTGCTGTGGAATTTCTATCACCAGTGATCAAAGTTATTCAACGGCTACAATAATGTGATGATGACTGTAACCACATCTGTGTTGTCATCATTTAATTTCTCGAGGGATAATGGATCCTCGATTCTCGTTCTAGAATTTCTGAGGAATATACAATATCAGCGTTCAGATTATTCCAACGGCAAATGTGATCTGTTGGAAGACGAATCAAATGACGTACTGTCAATTGCAATTACCACTAACCGTAACCGCACAATGCACATGTCATGCTAGAATCTCCTTCGAATTTACGTCATCAGTGAACAAGGTGGTCCAGCTGCTACATTACTATGATGGTGGGTGTACTCACTACTTTGTTGTAAATTGCTAATGTCTCGAGGGTCTGTGGATCTGTATTTCGTCAGTCTATAATTGCTATAGAACATAAATCATCATTCAAATGTGTTATCCAGTGGCCATAGTGCTATATATTTGGATCCAGTCAGTACCGTACTATCAATTGGAAATATGTGAAACCATAACCGTACTATACGTAGATTATTCCAGAACTGCTTTCGAATTTTCATCATCAGTAAGCAAAGCAGTCCAACGGCTGCAGTACTGTGATGATGGTTGAACTCACTACTGTGTGGTCATTTGTTAATATCTCGAGGGATAATGTATTTGCGTTTCTCATTGTAGGTCTTTCGTGGTATATCCATCATAAGTGGACACATAAATCCTACGGCAAAAGTGATCTGTTGGAAGACGTACTAAGTGCCGTACTGTCAATTGCAAATATCACAAGGCGCAACCGCACTACGCATATGTTATTCTAGTATAACTTTCGAAATTACGCTATCAGTGGACAAAGTAGTCCAGCTGCTACATAAATGTGACTGTGAGTGTACTCACTACTGTCTTGTAAATCGCTGAACTCTCGAGGGTCACTGGCTCTGTATTTTTTCATTCTAGAATTCCTATGGAGGTTAAATCATCATTGAACATAATAAACCAACGGCCACAGTGCTATATTGGTGGATGTAGTATGTACCGTGCTATCAACTGGTAATATCTCAATCCATAAACGTAACGTACGTTGATTATTCTAGAATTATTCTGTAATTTACGACATCTCTGAGCATAGTTATTGATCGGCTACAATACTGTGATGGTGGCTGCACTCTGTAATGCGTTGTCATTCGCTAATATCTCCAGGGATAATGGATCTGCACTTCTCGTTCTAGAATGGCTGTGGAATATACATCAGCAGAAAACAGATCAATGCAACTGCAACAGCGATCTGTTGGAAAGCGCACAAAATGACGCACTATCAATTGCAAACATCACTAGCCTTAACCGTACAATACGTAGGTTATTCTAGAATTCCTTTAAAACTTCCGTCATCAGTGAATAAAGTGGTTCATCGTCTACTTCACTATGATGGTGGCTATTCTCAGTACTGTTCTGTCAATTATTAATATCTCGAGGATTAGTGGACCAGTATTCTGTCACCCTAGAAATGTTGTAGGATATAAATCAACACAGAGCAGTGTAACCCAATTCCTAGAGTGCTATACTGGTAGACGTAATAGGGATCCCACTGTCAATTGGATATATCTCAAGCCGTAACCGTAATATACGCTGATTATTCGAGAATTGCGTTGGAAATTACATCATCAGTGAATAAAGCTGTTCACCCACTACAATACGGTGACGATGGCTGTACTCATTACTGTGTTGTCACTTGCTAATATCTCGACGGTCAGGGGATATATACTTTGCATTCTTGAATTGATATTTTATTTCAGATATCACTGAACAGATTAATGCATCGACAACAGTGCTATATTGGTGGATGTAATAAGTACCGTACTATCATTTGTAAATATCTCTTGTACTTACCGTACAACACACTGACTATTCTAGACTTGGTTTAGAACTTTCATCGTCAGTGGAAGATGTAGTTCAACGATTACAACATTGTGATGATGGCTGTACTCAGTACAGAGTTGTCAATTTCTAATACCGCGAGAGATAATGGATACGTCCCAGTCATTCTTGAATTGCTATAAGATATCAAGTACGGTTATGTCTTGAGGTAATACCATTTGAGAGTCTGTTACTTAGTATATCCGCCAGCAGGGTAGTGTAGCCGCTTGATTAATATATTCAGTGATAACTTACATTCTGTAGCAATTCTAGAATTGCAAATTACAGATCCATTAGAGCTCGAGATGTTAACAATTGAAAACACAGTGTAGAGTACAGCACTCACAACAGTGCAGTAGCCGTTGTATTATTTTGTTCACTGATGATACATATAACATAGCAATTCTGGAACATTCAACGTATAGTACGGTTATAGCTAGAGGCATTTCGATTTGAGATACCGGTACTTGGCACATCCACCATTAGTTCCCTGTAGCCGTTATATTAATCTGCTGAAGGACCACCCACATTTTATTGCAATTCCGGAATGAGAGCGGACATATCCATCATCCCTCGAGATGTTAGCAATTGATAACACAGTTACACGTTGGATTAGTTTGTTCATCGATGATGTAAGTTCCAGAGTAACTCTAGAATAAACTGTGTATATTACGGTTATGGCTAGTGATGTTTACAACTGGCAGTACGTTACATGCCACGTTTACCAACGGAGCAATGTTTCCCTTGTATTAGTCTGTTCAATGTAGATGTACATCCTGCGGCAATTCTTGAACGAGAAATGAAGTTCCATCATCCCTGGTGATATTTAAAGTTGACAAAATAGTACAGGGTAAAGCCGTCAATGATAGTATTGTTGCCGTTTAGTAGCTTTGCTCACTGATGATGCAAGTTCCAAAGTATTTCTAGATTAGTCAATGTAGAATACAGTTACGACCAGTGACACTTACAATTGACATTACGGTAATTAGTACATCAAACCGGAACGACAGCCACTGTACCAACCGACGCTAAGATGATTTAAGTAATAGTGCTATTCTGGAATTACCATTAGGTAAGTGAATTATCGTTGACGTTATTGACATATGAAGATGGAGCACTCATTGTCGTAATCTGAACAGTATTTTCTCACTTGGATTTATCTGTTCCTTGATAATGTAAGTTATGCACCCATTCCAGAATGATCAATATATCGATTAATTACCACTAGTGACATTGACAATTGAAAATATGGTACAGGGTGCAGTCACCAGCACAGTACTCTAGCCGAGGGAATGATCGCTTCGCGGATTATATAATATCTGCAGCAATTCCTGAATGACGCAGGAAAAATGAATTATCGATCGGAAAAGTAAGACGTGACAATATAGTGCAGAGTACAGCAATTAACGCACTACTGTATACGCTGCATTCATCCGTTCACTGGTGACTTAAATGCTCCAGTAATTCTAGAATGTTAAAGGTATAAATCGATTGTATTTGGAGAAACCAACTATTGACGGTAAAGTACTTAGTACAGCCATCAACGCAGAACTTCAACCATTGTACCAATCTACTCTCATGTTATCTAAGTTATATTGCTGTTCTGGAATGATCACTGCATACATTAATTACCGCAGGAAACATTGACAATTGGCAATACAGCACACAGATCGGTAATGAAGAAATAGTTATAGATGTTGAATAAATCTATTCAAACGATTTAAATTCCGTAGCAATTCTAGAATGACAATAGAAATATTATTTAGCGCTCGAGAATATAAGCTTTGACAATACAGTACTGTGTACAGCAATTAACACAGTACTGTATCCGTTGAATCTATATATGCTCTGATGATTTACATATTGTGGCAATACTAGAATGACAGAGTAAATGTCAATTATCGCTCGAGATGGTAAGCGTTCACAATACATTACAGAGTACATACAACACCACAGTACATGTAGCGGATGTTTCAACTTTCTTCACAAATGCCTTATATTCAACAGTCATTCTGGAATATTCGTCAAATAGGTCAGTAAGGACTAGATATATTTACAACTTACTGTACAGTACTAAGCACATCCACCAATAGAGCAAGGCAGCCGTTGTATTCATCTGCTCACTGATGATTTAAATTCGTCAGCAACTCTTTAATGATTGAATTTTAAGCGGGTCGAATTTGGTGATACTGACTATTGGTAAAAACAGTACTGTGTATATCCATCAACGTATTACTGCAGCCACTATATCAAACTATTCTATCATTAACTGGGTTACATTGTTATCTTATAATGATCACAGGATATCTCCATTATCCCGAAGGATATTGAAAATTGAAAATGCAGTACTGAGTGTAGCCTTATACAAAACGGTATAGCCGATGTATTATTCAGATAGCTGAGCATCAAGGTACTCAGCAATTGTAGAATGATCAGTGGATAGAGGAATTGTGCCGGGAGATATTGACATATGACACTACTGTACTGAGTACAGCAAGCAAGAGGGCACTGTAACCGCTTGACTAACATGTTCACTGACAGCTTAAATTCCGCAGCAATTCTAGAACAATCTATGTTTATGTCCGTTATGTATAGAGATATATACAGTTGGCAGTACGGTAAATAGTACATGCAACAGCAGAGCATTATAATTTGGGTTACTCTGTCTACTTATTGTCTATGTGATGCAGCAACTCTAAAATGACAAGTGTAAGTTCTATTATCGCCCAAGGTATTAACAGCTGACAGCACAGTACAGAATACAGTCGCTACCTCTGTAACGTAGCACCTGTATTATGTTGTCCACTGACGATTCAAGTCGATGGGCCATTACAAAATGATTAATGTATTGATCATATATTGGTAGTGGTATTGACAATTGACAAAGCCGCGCACAGTACAGCCATGATCAATCTAATAGAGCAGTAGTATTAATTTGTGTACTGTTCGCTTCGTTTCCTCGCCAGTTCTAGTATAATCAAAGTAAAGATGCGTTTTGGCTAGAAATATTTACAATTGACACTGCGGACAGTAGAATATCCATCAACACAGCACAGTTGAAATATATTAGTATGTTCAGCAATGATTTAAGTTCTATAGAAATTATAGAATGATGTATTGTTACATCACGTATAGACAGTGACATTGGCACTAGGCGATAGATTACTGGGTATATCTACTTACACAATACTATAGGCATTGTAGTAATCAGTTCGCTGATCATCAAAGTTCTCCAGCAATTTTAGAGTGATCAATGGATAGAGCAATTGAAGCTAGACGCATTGACGTATGTCAATACAGTAATGGGTATAGTCATTAACAGGCACTGTAGCCGTTTTATTAGTCAGGTCACTGATGGTTTGTGTTCTGTGACATTTCTAGGGTGGTAAAAGTAAGATCCATAATCGCTAGAGATTTTGACAACTGAGAGCACAGTACCGAGTACAGACATCATCAGTATAACGTAGCAGCTGGATTAATTTGTTCACTGTTGATGAAAATTCCACAGCCATTCTGTAGTAATAAACGTATCGTACGGTTAAGTCCAGAGATATATACGTTTCACATTACGGAACCTATTACATCCAACAACAGAGCATTGAAGCCGTTGGCTTTGTCTGTTGACTGATCATATAAAGCCCTTAGCAATTCTTTACTGAATAATTGGTACGTCACATATCTGCAGTGGTATTGACAGTAGACAATACAATACTAAGTGTAGCCGCTTTCACAGTACTACAGCCATTGAAATAATTTGTCCGCCGGTCAAATAATTTCTTCAGCAATTTTAGACTCGTCAATGGATAAAGCAATTGGCACTCCATTCACTGACATATATCAATAAAGTACTTAGTGCTGCCATTAACAGCGCACTGTAGCCGTTTGATTAATCTGCTCACTGACGATATTTGTTGTATAGCGGGTCTAGAATGACAGAGGACATATATATTATCGCTCGAGACATTAACATTGTACAGAACAGTACTGAGTACAACGATCATTGCAGTGCTCTATCCGTTTTATTAATTTTTTTCTGATGATTTAAATTCCGCAGCAATTCATGAGAGACATATGTCAGATCCACTATTTTTCGAGACATTAACATCTGAGAAATGGTTACTGTGTATAGCCATCATCACAGTACTGTGGCTGCTGTATTAATATGTTCGGCGAAGACATAAATTCCATATGAATTCTGGAATATTCCATTCATGGGTCTGTTTTGGCATCAGATATTTACAACTAATAGCAGGGTACACACTACATCATCCAACAGATCACAGCGGCCGTTGTATTCAACGGCTCAGTGATGATTTATATTTTACTGCAATTCTAGTATGATGAAAGTACAAATAAGCTGTATTCGGAGTTATTAAAGATTGACGATTCAGTACTGGGTGCAGCTGTCAAAGTAGAACGACAGGCACTTTACCAACCGATACCAGGATAACCCAAGTAATATTGCTATTCTAGAATTACCACTGGATAGATGAAGTATCGCTGACGTTATTGACATTTGGAGATGGTGCCCTCATTGTCGTAATCTGAGCTGTATTATATCATTTGGGTTTACCTGTACCCCGATCATCTATGTTCTACACCAATTCCAGAATGACCAATGTATCGAATAATTACCGCTAATGATATTGACAATTGAATATATGACACAGGGTGTTGTCACCAACACAGTACTGTGTCCGAGGGAACAATCGCTTCGCGGATTATATAGTATTCGCAGCAAATCAAGATTGACGAAGGAAAAATGAATTACCGATGGGAACACTAAGCCGTGGCAATAGAGTGCAGAGTACTGCTATTAATACAGTACTGTATACGCTGTATTCTTCCGTTCACTGATGACTTAAATGCCCTAGTAATTCTAGAATGATAAAAGTATGAATTGATTTCAGTTGGAGAAACCAATCATTGACAATGAAGTACTTAGCACTGCCATCAACGCCGAACTACAGGCATTTTATCAATCTGCCCTCATATGATCTAAGTTATGCTGCTATCCTGGAATGATCTCTGCATAGACTAATTACCGCAAGAAATACTGACAACTGGCAATATAGCACAGAGATCAGTAACCAAGAAAGTATTATAGATGTCGGATGAACCTGTTTAAATGATCTAAATTTCGTAGCTATTCTGGAATTACAATAGAAATATTATTTATCGCTCGAGATTGTAAGCTTTGAAAATACGGTACGGCGTAGAGCAATTAACACAGTACTGTATACGTTGAGCCAATATATGCACAGACGATTTACATATTGTGACAGCACTAGAGCGACAGAGGGAAGGTCAATTATCGCTCGAGATAGTAAGCGTTCACAATACAGTACGGAGTATATACAACACCACAGTACATGTAGCCGAAGTTTCAGCTTTTACACAAAGGCCTTATATTCAACAGCCATTCTGGAATAATCGTTTCATAGGACACTTATGACTAGGGATATTTACAACTTTCAGTACAGTACTAAGTACATCGACCAATAGAGCAAGGCAGCCGTTGTTTCCATCTGTTCACCGAGGATTCAATTTCGTCAGCAATTCTGTAATGATTGATGTTTAAGTAGGTTGTATTTGGAAGTATTGACTATTGAAAGAACAGTACTGGTTATATCCATGAACGTATTACTGCTGCCAGTATATCAAACTATTTTATGATAATATGTGTTACATTGCTATTTGGGAATGATCACAGTGTATCTCAGTTATCGCGAATTATATTGAAAATTGAAGATGCAGTACCCAGTGTAGTCATATACAAAACTGTTTAGCCGTTGTATTAATCAGGCAGCTGATCATCAAAGTACTCAGCAATTGTGGAATGAGCAGTGGACAGCGAAGTTGTCCCTTGAGGCTCTGACGTATGTCAATACAGTACAGAGTACAGCAAGCAAGGGAGCATTGTAACCGCTTGATTAACATGTTCACTGATGATTTAAATTCCACAGCAATTCTGGAATAATCAATATATAACTCAGTTATGGCTAGAGATACATACAATTGGCAGAACGGTGCTTAGTATACCCAACAGCATAGCACGGTAGAGGTTTGGTAAGTATGCTTACTGATCACTTAAATTCCACACCATTACTAGAATAATCAATGCGTAGATCAGTTATTGCTAGAGATATCTATAATTGGCAGTACGGAGCTTAGTACATCCACCAATAGATCACTCTATTCGTTGGAATGAACTGCTCATTGATGTTATAATCTGTTTAGCAATTCTAGTATTATCGATCGTTTGATCATATATCGGTAGCGATATGGACAAATGACAGTGAAGAACCGCGTGTACCCGTCTTTACACTGCTACAGCCCTTTAGTTATTCTGTTAGCTGAATAGATATGATCTTCAGCAATTTTACAATGGTCAATGGATGGATCAATTGTCACTGGATGCGTTGATATATGTCAATATAGTACAGAGTACAGCCATCATCACAGTAGTGTAGCCACTGTATTCATCTGCTCAATGAAGGTTTAAATTCTATAGTAATTCTAGAGTAACAAGAGTCTCATCCTGTATCGCCCGAGGTGTACATAAATGGAAACAAAGTACTGAGTACTGATATCATCACAGTTCTGTAGCCGTTGGAATGGTTTGTTCGTTGATGATTTAATCTCTGCGGCAATTCTAGAATGTGCAATGAATAGAACAAACACCGGTAGTGGAATTTACAAATGACAGCATTTTACTGAGTTTAGCCCTATACACAATATTATATCCATTGAAATAATGTGTTCGCTGCTTATCTACGTTCCTTAGCAACTCTAGTACGTTCAATAGATAAAGCAATTTCCACAGGAAACATTGACGTGCATCAGTACATTACTGAGTGTAGCCATCAGCAGAGCACTGTAGTCGAATGGATAATTTGTTCACTGTTGACTTAAATTCGATAGCAATTCTAGAGCGACAGGAGGCATATTCACTATCGCTCCAGATAATATCAATCCTCAAAACAGTATTGATTGGCGCCATCACCAATGCACTGTAGCCTTTGGAATAATTTGTTCACCGATAAAGGATGTTCCACACGCATTCTAGCATAATTAATGTATGGACCAGCTGTGCCTTGAGACCTTTATAATTGACAGTGCGGTACCTGGTGGATCCACCAGCAGAACACTATAGCCGTTGGGTTAATCTGTTCAACGATGATTTAAATGCTATATCAGTTCTGGAATGACAAGAGCTATTTCCATTTGCGCTCGTGGTGTTAACAACGGATAAAACACTACTGAGTACAGTCATCATCGATGTACTGCGGACTATCTATTAATTTTATCGCTGATGATTTAAATTCCACTGCAATTTAGCATAATCAATAACTAGATAACTCATTGATTGAGAAATTTACAATTGGCAGTCTGGTGCTTAGTACATTCACTAGCAGAACACTACAGCCTTCGTATAAATCTGTCAACCAACGATTTGGGCCCCATAGCAGCTCTAGATGATCAAGGGATAGATCACACATCGGAAGTGACATTGATACATGCCTGTGAAGAAATGAGTGTGTCCGTTTACGCTATACTATAGGCATTGCATTAAACTGTCCGCTAATCACATTGGTACTTCAGTAATTATAGAATGACCAATGGACGGGGCAATTTTCGCTAGAGACTTTGTCGTACGTATCGTACTGCTCACAGCCGTCATGACAGTACTGTATACTGTCGGACTTATTTTCTCACTGATGATATAAGTTCCGCAGCAGTTCCAGCATAACTGATGTATGAAGCAGTTATGGCTAGAGATATTTACGACTGGCATTACGGTACTTAGTTCATCCTCAAACAGATCGCTGTAGCTGTTGTGTCAACCTGTTCAATGTTGACTAAAATCCTACAGAATATCTACATTGTCAAGAGGCATAACCAATATAGATCGAGATATTAGCTATTTAAAGGACAGGGGCGATTATAGCGCTCACCATTCCACTGTAACTGTTGGATTAATTTGTTCACTGACCACTTCACATCAACGCCAAATCCAGGATAATCAATATATGAAACAGTTATTTAGAAATATATTCACAGTAGACGGTACATTACGTAGTACATGCGCGAACAGAGCACTGTAGTCGTTGGAGATATATGTTCACTGATGATTTATGTGCAGTAGCAATTCTAGAATAACAAAAGACGGGTCCATTAGCGCCCAAGATATTAACAAATGACAGCACAGTACTGATTACAGCCATTACCTCTGTAACGTAGTAGTTGGATTAATTAGTTCATTGATGATTTAATTCCAAA
Source organism: Eufriesea mexicana (assembly GCF_001483705.2). Taxonomy (NCBI): domain Eukaryota; kingdom Metazoa; phylum Arthropoda; class Insecta; order Hymenoptera; family Apidae; genus Eufriesea; species Eufriesea mexicana. The sequence goes on along the minus strand of NW_016913818.1, from coordinate 114,139 downwards.
GCAATTCAAGAGATATCAATGTGTAGCATGGTTATGTCAGGAGATACTTGCAATTAGCAATACGGTATATAGTTCATCCACCAACGGAGCACCGTAGCCGTCGGAATAATCTGTTCATTGATGACTTAATTTCTTCGCAATTGTAAATCAATCAACGGCATACTATATATCGGCAGTGACATTGACAAATGGTAACACAATACTGCGTTTAACCATCAACAGTGCACATTATACGATTGACGATTCCGATATCTGATGACTAAGGTACCCCAAGAGTTGCACAAAAATTAATGTATAGGTCGGTTATGTCTAGAGATATTTACAAATGGCAGAACGGTACTTAATACAAAGGCCAAGAGAGCATTATATCGGTTCGATCAATCTGTTCACTGACGATATAAGCCCTATAGCAATTCTAGAGTAGTCAGTGGCTAGACCAAATATCGGTAGTGCCATTGACGTCTGACAACACAGTAATTAGTGTTGCCTTGAACATAATACAATAGTCATTGAAGCAATCTTTTCGCTGATCACCCAAGTTCATCAGCAATTATCGAGTATTCAATCGATAGAGCAGTAGCCGCTAAAGGTATTGGCACATGTCAAAACAGTGCAGAATTTCGCCATCAACAGTACACGGTAGTCATTGCAGTAATTTGTTCACTGACGATTTAAATTACACAGCAATTCTTGAATAATCAACGTATAGGCAATTTATGTCTGACGATATTTCCAATTGACAGTACATTCCTTAGTACATACGCCAACAGATCGCTGTAGCACATGCAGTTACCTGTTCTCCGATTATTTGACCATATTACAATTCTAGTATGGTCAATGGGTGGATCAAATGTCGGTCGAGATGTTGACAAATGTCAGTACAGCACTGAGTGTAGCCAACTACACAATACCATTGCCATTGCATTAATATGTTCGCTGATCATATATGTCCTTTAGCAATTACAGGATTACCAATGGACATTTGAGATATTTACATCTGTTAACATAGTACTGAGTATAGAAACAAATAGAGCTCCCTAGCCGTCTTATTAATCTGTTCACTGATGAGTTAAACTCCTCGACAGTACTTGAAATATCAATATACATATCCTTTGCGGCCTGAGATATATTCAACTGGCAGTACGGTGCTTATTGCGTCCACCAAGAGAACACTACAGCTGTTAGATAAATCAGGCCGCTGATGATTTAAGCTCAATAGCAATTCTAGAGTGTTCAACGGATACATAATATACCTATAGTGATATTGACAATTGACAATACATTACTGACTCTAGACATCTGCACAGCACCGTAGCCACTTAATTAATCTTTTCGCTGATCACCCAAGTTGTTAAGCAACTTTAAAGTGACCTATGGTTGCAGCAGTTGTCGTTGGAGGCATTGACTTATGTCCATACAGTACTGAGTATAACCATCACGAGATCATGGTAGCCGTTGTATTCATTTGATCACTGAAGGCTTAAATTAAACGGCGATTCCAGAATATTCAATGTAGAGTACGGTTATGGCTAGAGACATGTACAATCGGCTGAACGATAGTTATTACATACACCAACAGATCCCTGTAGCCTTTAGACTAATCTGTTCACTGAAGGTTTAAATCCTACAACAAATCTAAAATGACAAAGGACAGGTACATTATCAATCATGATACTAACAATTGGCAAAGCAGTACTGAGTACATCCATTAGCACAGTACTGTTACCGTTGGACTAATTTGTTCACTGGTGATTCAAGCGCCACAAATCGAGAGTAATATACGTATAGTACACTTACGTCTGGAGATATTTACTATTGACAGTACGCTGCTTGGTACATCCACCGGCTGTGCCATGTCGCCGTTGGATTAATCTGTACACTGATAACCTAGATCCCAAAGCGAATACGAATAATAAATTGGCAGAGCAATTTGTCGCAGGAAACATTTGCAAATGTCTATAAAGTACTGAGTAATGCCGTTAACAGGACACAGTAGCCGTTTGATCAATCTGTTTTACAATGGTTTAATTCAATAGCAATTCTAGAATGACGAAAGCCATATGCATTATGGCTCGGCATGTAAACAATTGTCAACAGAGTACTGCGTACAGCGATCATCATATAACTGTGACCGTTAGAGACATTCTTTACTGATGACTAAAATTCCATAGCATTTCTGAAATAATCAGTGAATTGTACAGTTATGGCTCGAGATATTTATAATTGGTCGTACAGTACTTAGTACATACACCAACAGAGCACTGTAGCTGTCTGATTAATCTGTTCACTGATTGACGGAATATCATATCAACTCTAGTATGACATGGAACAGATACATTATCGCTCGAGATATTAATTATTGATAACACATTACTGCGTCCAGGAGCCATGACACTACTGTAGCCGTAGGATTAATTTGTTCACTGATGACTGAAACTCCTCAGCCATTCTAGAATAGTGAATTTATACATAACTTATGTCTTGCGGTATTTACATCTGTCAGTACGGTGCTTAGTTCATCCGCGGACAGAACACTGTAGCCGAAGGTTGATCAGTTCACTCATGTTTCAAACACTATACCAACGCTAGAACCATCAATGGGTGGTTCGAGTATCAGTATCGATATTGACGAATGACAGTGCAATACCAAGTGTTGCTATCAACGCAATTGTGCAGCCCTTATAGTAATATGTTCGCTGATGAGTGTAATTCTATAACAGTTGCAGAAAGACGAAATGGTGATCCATCATCGCAGGAGATATTAACAACTAAGAACTCAATGCTGAGTACAGCCATCATGACAGTAATGTAGCCGCTGTATAAATTTGTTCACTGATGGTTAAATTCCCCAATAATTCCATAGTAATCAAGGTATATCAGATATGGCTAGAGACACTTGTAGTTGACAGTGCGATACTTAGTAGATACATCATCGGAGCAATGGAACTACTGGATTAATCAGCTCACTGATGACTCAAATTCTATAGATATTCTAGAATGGCAGAAGACAGATCCATTATCTCTCGGTTACTTAACGACTGTCGACAAAGTACAGAGAACAGCCATCATCACAGTAATATAACGGTTCCATTAATCTGCTCACTGCAGAATGAAATTCCGTCGCAAGTCTAGAGTAATCTATGTATGGATCAGTTATGGCTGGTGATATATACAATTGTGAGGACGGTGGCTAGTACATACTCGAATAGAGTGCTGTAGCAGTTTGATTAATCTGCTGACTAGTGTTCTAATTTTATAACAATTTTAAGTTCACAAAAGGCAGGCCGGTTATCTCTCTAGACATTAGCTATAACTGACACAACATTACTGAGTGCAGCCATCATCACAGAAATGTAGACGATGCATAATTTTATTCACTGACGGCTAAATTCACAGCAATTCTAGAATTATCAATGTACAGGCTAGTTATGGCTAGACGAGTAGGCGGTACGATTCTCAGAACGTTCACCAACAAAGCACCGCAATCATTGAATTAATCTGTTCACTGATGATTTATATTCCACAGGAAACCTAGAATAATTAATGTACAGTACAGTTATGGCTGGAGATATTTACAATTGGCGGTACGGTACTTAGTACATCCACGGACAGAGCACCTTAGCCGGTAAATCAATCTTTTCGTTGACGATTTAGACACTATACCAACTCTAGAATAATCTACGGAGAGAGCAAATTTCTCTAGAGGTATTGCCATGTGTCAATACAGTACTGAGTATAGCCTTCTACATAATTCTACAGCCTGTACTTCAATGCAGTACTGTGACGAGCCATCTGCATAGTTCGACAGCTGTTGTTTTAACCTACTCTCTGCTCATCTGAGTTGTATTGCAATTCTAGATGGATCAATAGTTAGATCAGTTATTGTAACGAATATTTAGCATTTTCGATGCTTTTCTGGGTACAGCCAGCATTACGGTGCTATAGCCGTTGGACTAATCAATATTCTGATAACGTAAATGCTATAGCCATTCGTGAATTGTCAATTCATAGATCAATTTTCGATGGAGATATTTCGATTTAACATTACGGTACACGGAGCAGACGTCAACTCCAGACTATATCCGCTGGACTAATCTATGCACCGATGATGTTAATTCTGCAGCAATTCTAGAGAGACAAATGGGTAGATCAATTATCACATCAGATATAAACTCTTCACAATTCGGTACTGAGTGTAGCTATCTACACAGTGCTATTTCCATGCGACTATTCAATTCCCTGATCAACTGAGTCCTTCAGCATTTCTTCAATGGTCAAGGGATGCATCAATTATATCAGGGGATACTGACAAGTGACAATACAGTCCTGATTATAACCATCAACATGGTACTATAGTCATTGGATTGATCCATTCCCTGTTCATCAAATTTGAACAGCAATTATAGAAAGATAAATGGACAGAACAGGTGCCGCTAGTGACACTGGAAAACGGCAATACATTACAGGGAATAGAAATCTACACAGTACTAGAGTAAGTGTATTAATTAGTTCCGTGATATCCAAGGTGTTCTGAATCTCTAGAATGTTCAACGGATAGGGCAATTGGCGTTAGGGGCGTTGATAAATGTGAATAAGCTGCTTCGTATAGCCATCTGCACAGAACTACATCCGACAGATTGATCTTTACAATGATGATTTAAATTCCAGAGTTACTCTACAATAATCAATGTATAGATCAATTGTGTCTAGAGTACATTGCAGTTGACTGTGCGGTACTATGTACAGCCACCAATACAGAACTATAGCCATTGGAATAATCCATTCACTGACGACTTCTATTCTTTAGAGATCCTAGAATGATCAAAACATATATCAATTGTTGCTGGAGATATAAACAGATGACAATACGCTACTGATTATAGCAATCAACATGTTTCTACAACCATTGTATTATCTTATTCCCTGCTCAGCTACGTCCTTCAGCAATTCCCAACAGAATAACGTCATTCACCGAATAACACACATTTCATGCCTTTGCAGCGCTGTTTGAATGCAGCTTCAGCGATTATTTAGAAAATTAATGATTCTTTTGCGTTGTAGTCTTACTACTGCTGCAGAACTGCGCGAAACAGCACAAAATAGCGTTATTCTCTGAGTGACACATCTTTCATGCATTTTCAGCGCAGTTTGATTGTAGTTTCTGCGAACAATTGGAATAATTGTGTTTTTTGCGGCAGAGTTTTTTTTATTGCTTCTGAACTGCACATGGTAACGCTGTTTTAGTTACGTCTCACGTTTCCAGCAATTTGCGTACCGTTTGACCGCAGTTACAGCGAAACTTTTAAAAATTTGCGATCTTTGGGCGATGTTTTACTACAGCCTTATAACTGCATAGAAATTCTTTGTTATAGTAATATCACAAATTTCATGCAGTTGCGGCGCAATTTGATTACAGTTTCAGAGAATGCTTGGAAAACTTCCGATTATTTGCTACAAAATTTTACTACTGCTTCAGATCTGCGACGAGTAATCTTATTTTAGTGATATCACGCACTTCATGCAATTTAACCGCAGTTTGGTCTCATTTGTGCCGTCTGCCAAACTCTACTGATAGGTATTGTGCACCATAATTACTGTAACTTACTCATTAAATGAAAGAATCTATAGCACAGGAGCTATCCAATAAAGGACCTGTACTCCATAAATATGCGAACCTGTAGCATAAGTGTAATCCAATGATAATTTTATCATAATTCTCATCGTTTAAATCATCTCTCAATTAACTGTACGTTACTTCACATTGTTACACATATTACGAATGATCTTCTGGAATAATTCTAGTTAATTCCAAGTCTGCGCACGTAAAAACGGAAACGTACATTTCCTTCCTGAACCGTGTTTCATTACATCTTTGAAGTGCTGATGTCAGCACTAGAAGAAACATTATTAACCTTCATTTATCTTTCTAATTATTGCATTTGAGATTATTAACGATAACTAATATTAGTTGCCTAGAGTTATTTTATTAAACAAACTGTGATTAAATTTCGCTTCACATACGCTCAATGATACTATTCATGTCGTGGGCTACACATACTTAATTACAATGCATTCCAATTAATGTTTCAGCTACAAATTGTTTATATCGAATTTCCAGTGGGAAACGCCCTACGATTTTTAAGGAGATACTGCATGCAATTTCATTCAATTCGGAGATCCTGCACACTCGTCACTTATATCCAGAAGAGGGTTATGCATTTCGAAACGCTCTTTACCGTGGCATTCATAATTTTCTCTTGCACAGGCTTACCCTTCTTCATAAAACCGCTAATATCTTCATAAAGGACTAGGAAATACAACTCCATTTTGATAATTTAAGGTAAACGGCACAAACTCGAATTAACCGTGATACGAATTAAACTGAACGAGGTATCTGCTAACAATTTCACATTTCGTAATAGCCAATTCTCTCTGAAATTCGTATAGAGAATCGTACTTTAGTTTGGAAAACCTATTTTCGTTTATAATAATGTTAGCGGAAGGTAACTAATAGAGGAATAATTATAAATTCGTGTAAATACAGAGAGAGATAGATGGACGTTCATCATGATGTGGGTCAAAATTAAAATTTGAATTACATGGATGCTTTGAAAATTTATTTTTACGTATTTCGTAAATATTTTTGTATTTATGTACTACGTTTAGGTATAATACGATTGGATATCTAACGAGTTTAAAATATATTACAATGACATAATACTGGTAGTCGCATTATAAAATTTATATACCACAGAGAGATGTAGAAATAGGATAACATTAGAGATCTTTCAAATTCTGAGCTTGCTTATGATAAGATGTGCATCCTAACGCTTCCAATAGGTCCCAGAAAATGAAGAACTTCTTAAAATCATGTAATTATTACCAATTCTGAACGAAAATTTTAAAATTTGGTCAGTAGTCCATAAATCAGAACGAAAGAGCAGTTACGTTACAAATCACAGTGTAACACTGTTTAAAAAAATGAATGGAATGCAGCAAGGCTAGCTAATTTAGTATAACAAAGCATTGAATGAGAATACACAAGTCAATTCAATTTAATTAATAACATAAATCAAAGCAACAGATTTAACTAAATTCCAAACTATCTAACAAAGGATTCTAATCATCTGTGCACCTTACATTAAATTACACACTAGATCTTTAGGGATAGCACGATACCTGTTATTAAGTTTAGCTTCACGACATATTGGACAGCCCAAGATAGTTTCGCGTCATATCTAAGAATTCATACCCACATCACACATTTTAGCAACGTTAGAAGTTGCGACGGAAATCTCTAGTACTCCTTTTGTTTATAAAGTGCTCAATAGCCTTGTAAATTGTTCTGATATATTAGAAAAGGTCTCAATCAAAGATCCAACATTTTATTGAAGACAATACTACTTTCTTCATTTAGAGAAACGTAATACTATTTGCATAACACTCGGTTATTTAAAGAAACCTCATTAACGTTAACAAAACCTATTCTACATTACATCTCCTCAGCAAATCCCTTCACAACATAAAACAGCTATTACATCGCACCTATCTGTAGAAAATCCTTTTTCCTCCTATACTTATACACATCTCGTCCCTTTGTACATTTTTATGTCTTTATTTCCACCTTTATTTCCTTGTTTCATCTTTTTCCCTCCTTTACACCGTTAACTTGCGCCCAACTGTAATGATATCCTTGTAATTATTCAGATCGTCTAATCGCGTATAGATAAAGCAATGAAAAAATTAACTAGACATTAATGAAGGCTACGATATTGAGCAATAATTCATGCCTACGGCCACCCATATTAAACTGTCCAGTTATCCAACATTCCATGTTATTTACTCCGCACAATTAAAATAATGTGAAATAAAAACTTAAACAGCAAATTCAGTCCACCATCCAACATTAATTAAAATAAGGAATTGCATAACACTTCAATGCATATAGCAAAATTACCGAGAACCGCGAATCCAGCAATAGATCTAAGCCATGAGTATAATCAAAGCTTCCCATGAGAAATAACCCTGTAGGACATGACGGAAATGAATGCAAAAGACTTCCAAGAATATCAAGGGAGAGATCGCCAGTCGAATATTTAACGCGAGGAAAATCATACAGATGGTTCCCCGATATCGAAACTGTAGCCAGTTCAGGTATTCCAGCCCGTTCAAGTATCCATTCGGTTTCTTGTTTTTCCGTCTCGAGCGAGTGCCGAATGCATCCGAATCAAATCCGCGAAGCTGTGTATCTTCGTTCATGTGCCCATCTGCCAGGGGAATGTTGAAATTCTGGCAGCATGACGCCGCTAACATTATGCATTGTCGTCAGCACGGTCGGAAACGCGCGTTACTTACTTCCGATATGCGCGAGCAAGCATTTATCCTGGCAAGGATTCGCGGAGGAATTGGAATTAGACCGTGGAACGAGTTCCATCGACCGAGTTCATATTCAAAACTTTGCCCTTGGCGATCCAATCGATATGGGAAAATAGCGGTTCGAGGATTTCTCGCTGAAAACTCGACGAAACTTCTTAAAGCGGTGTACGAGGCATCGGGTACTAATTAACGCGTGGAATTACATTATTCCAACATTACACGCATCGTCCTTGGTATTTAACGCTAAAGCTAAAGCAGGCTGATTGACCCACGTACGAGAAAGGGAAATAAGTATTTGGAAAAACATGGGAAAATTAATTTAATGTATATTGGACGCAATATAACGCAATCCAGTGACCAAAGCAATAATGGATTCACTGGGTAATTTCAAGTAAAATGTTTGGAAATGGTTTTGGATTTGAACCTTTGCCGGTTTAATGTTCGAATTAATGATAATTTTCTACTATTACTCCGTTGAGTACTTACACCCTGATATATTTACGGGAAAGTGAGCATACTGATGTTACTAACTTTTAGCCGGCAACTTAGATACCCCTCTTATTCTAAATAAAATCTTGACAATTTTTGGATTTATTCTGATCTGGCGCGCGTTGGTATACGCTCCATGTAATTTCAGCCTAATGCGAGTGCAATTGATATTTATGAGATTTAGTATGAAAAGCTCAAGGCGATGTAGGCTCGTTATCGTAGTGTAAGTGGTTATCGACATACGCTACCATGTATATCGTTTGCGTACATTCGTGAGTCTTATTTTCGCATCCAAGTATTTAATTTTTGTTGACACTGTTTTACTGTCGAAGACTGTGACATTCCCTTGCTGAAAATGTGTAAAAATTGGATCACTGGCAGTTTCAGAGGAAAAAATTGCCTTTTTTCATTACGCTGAATTACGGTTTATAAAAGAACTAAAGTCACATCATTAAAGTTAATGGGCAGTTTCTCGTTTGCAAGTAATTTAAGACTCAATGAACGTTATACCAGCGTCATGTTGTTTATTAAATATCTATATGGCATGACATACACAGGATGCAATTCCGTTAACAAGCACCAGTCACACTGAATAGGAAGAAGTAAAGCTCCATCTGGTTTCTAAAGTAATAGAAAACAGTTTCTGAGTTAAAAGAATAATTTGTTCGGTAAGAAATTACCTAGCAGTCAAAAATCGTATATTAAATGCCTAGGGGTTCTTTCAGTGGTCTAATTTCCCCAAATTTGGAGACCAGGAATAAAATTCTAAAAGAAACAGGTTTCTTAATAGTTCCCCGAACTTTTAACCGAAAACCGGCCTCTGCCCTCCACCACAAAAATATCGAAGTGCATATTCGGTAAGAGGACGAAAGTGTACGTCTTTACCATTTACATGGTGCCCACAAATGATATTCTCGTATCTCTCCCCGCAAAGTATTAACTTCTCAAAGGCCAAGGTTGCGTAGATCCTTGTTTGCACTTGGCTGCATGCAATTGAAAGTCATTTAACGGCTACACATTGCTACACATTCAGTAATACCTATAAAAATGCATTCGATTCAAATATCGTGCTTACGACGCCGGAATATAATAATGACGTCGCGGTAGAGCGCATAGCGAACGCTAACGAACTGGTTCTTTCCGATTGCAGACGGCGTGCCTAATATATACGCCGCGAGCCAGCGACTAGCAATAGGTCACGGTCCTCCATAATAGCGTTGCTCTATTTATTTGTCCATACTGCCTCTTGCACTCGTGCGAGCAGCATGGTTTCTGTCGAGCGTTTTCCACTCTACGACATAGCGGCGTTGGCCTTTAAACAAAGCACAGTCCGACGCCTCCTTCCAGCAGTTCTCAAGCGAAAAGGAGTGTCTACTATTAATCCCTCTCATCGTGGGAGTAATCCGCGAATAGACTAGCGATTTAGAGAAATAGGAGTGACAGGAATACGTTCAGCTGCTGCAAATAAATACATTCGAGCTAGGCTTTACGGAACCACTAACTAGAGCCTTGGTCTGCAACTCCTTTTCTCTAGTATATACATGCCCATTTTGATCCATGTATTTTGAAAATTCGTCATCCCAATCATTCTGAATTCAAAGGTAGTTTCTCGGGAAGTATCATTATTATAATTATTATTACATACTGTAATTGCTGCAGCATGATTTTATCATATACAAATAATTGAAACGACCAGTCCCACTAATTGCTCCTGGAATTGTTAATTTTGTGTCCTACACAGACAGAGCGATGTATTAATATTATTCATATCTGTCGTGTTTCGGTGCAGCCTTATATGGAATTACGATAAAATATTTTACACAAGCTTTTCTATCTGTTAAATTACATTTACTGGTTTCTAATCGCCATACTTTTATAAAAGCGTAAAAAATTACGCTGTTTTATTAGAAAATTTAGACGAAATGTAGGAAGATTGGAAATTTTCATAATAATATTGTATTAATTACATAACGAATATCAAAAGGAAGAAATGTCCTAACTAATGGTACTTTAATTGAACCTCTATTTCAAGAGAAGTTTTAAGAATCTGTGGGAAGAAAAAGATAGAAAGTGAATTATTTATATCCTATCATAAATTTTCCAAACCTTATCGACACCTCTAGGAAGTAAAATTTAGAGACCCTGCCATGTCAAGTTTAACGTTTGCATTTCCATCTTTATCTCCCACGATACTTTACTTTAACACATACTTCTACCTGGTCACAAATAAATGAAAAATATATTTCCTCCCATTCCTTATATCTACGCGAATGGAAAATGTTCCCATTTAATGCTAAACCTACAATGGATTAAGTGTCTATTCACAAACTTAATCAAAAATCTTGTATTTCTTAATAACCCAATTTTTCTTCTAATACTGTAATATGATCAGTGCTCCAGTATTTCCATTCATTACATATTTCCAGCGTTCGGAATTAATATTTTTAATGTTGGAATTGCTAAATTTCTAAATTACTAAATTACTAAGTTACTAAATTGTGGAATGGAGGAATCTAGCGTTGAGATACCAAAAATTGAAAAAACATCAATAGCTGAATAACACAATACTAAAATTTGTAAAATTAGTTTTACGAAGGAAAGAACGTCAGGACAACGGAACGAAAACGAAAACGAAAACAAAGACGCACGCTAATTTAACTCTCTTTCGAACACCAAGCGACTCACGCTCGTGCCGGCCACAACTGATTTCTAAGGGCACCGTTCTTGTCGTCGAGGACCATGCTTTTATGCTATCCCTAACCTGCGTTTCCATCCCCATAGGAAGCACGGTACTTAATTTTGTTACCCAAAATAACTTCTCCATTTGCTTCTAAAAAACATAGACCAGTTTATAAGTTGCTTTTGTTGGCATTCGCAGATTCGTGGTTTCTTTCTGAAATGGTGTTCTACAATATCCTGCATATGACAGATTCATAATTCGCCATTATTCATCGTAAAGGGTGAGGAATACTGCCCTTTTAGGTGAAAAAATTGAGAAACGAGAATAATCGAAAAACTTATAATTGAGAAGCTGATATAGAATGCCAGGTGCCGAAAAGAAACTCATTTCTTCTGCGGGAAACAGTGAATTAGTCTATTTAATATTGGAATTACTATGCTATATATGTCTAATTTAAAATTCGTCATTATACAAGATTTATGATGAGAAATATTCCAACGAATCGGAAAAAGGATCGCCCTTTTATGGGAAAAAACTGGGAACCTAGGATAATGGACGGATTTGGAACTGATTTATAAATATGGAATACTAATTGGAGAAGAAGAAATTTTAAATTAATCTTCTTAATATCGATATTAATGTTCTAAACAACTGATTTTAAACTCGTCGTTATACAACGTTAAGGATAAAGAATGTTGCTACGAATGGTATCCAACGATACCTAACGAAGATAGTCCCTTTTTGGGAAAAGATTGAAAATATTAGTTCACCTGTATCACATTTTTTAAACAATTTTGCCTTTAATTCATATTCATTTTTATTTCTAACTACTATCTTGAAGATAGCTTTCTAATTCCTAATTCAGTTCTTTAACGGATAAACACTATTGAATATAAGTCACCGTATTTGACTATTCGTTGCTTAAAGAATGTAAGTGAAACGTGTACCTTCCATGTCAAATTTTTCAAAATATCTACTTCTGTTCTACACAATAATATACTATTCTTCCATTCCCACCATTTTCCGAATATTAATCTTAAAAGATTCAGAAATTGCTATTTTTGTCTTGTGATGAGGAGGACCAACCATATCTAAATTGAAGTTGCAACTTCTAGACTCCACAAAGAAACAGCTATTCCTGTAACGATGAATCAATACAAGATAATATTCCTGAGTCGATTAACCCTTTAAATGCAAATATTAAAAATAAAGGAATAATCAATTTAATTTCAATTAAGGAACCTTTATCGCTTCGTTCAGAAGGATTTTTCGCCTTGGCCTTGCAGAAGGAGTTGGTGAAGGGGTAATAGAATCGCGTGAAGGGATGGAGTTAGAGAATACCTGGATTTCAGTGCATGTTCACCTTAAGCGGAGTGCTTGCCAAGTCATGTTACATTGATGGGGTTCGGAGTTCCTTGGAGGACATTTCACGCCGATGAACCTGAGGCGAAAGGTCAGCGTGTGTTTTGCATTATAAACGTCACGCCGAAGATACGCCAGCGTATCGTTTATTATTCTTCGGATTTCCAATGCTTGACAAATAAAATACTGTTATAGCACCAATTCCCCTATCGATTTGTTTCCCTTTATTTATATCGTAAATTTCCCTTATACAATTCACGACATATTCCCTTAAATAACTTATTCATTCACGTCCAACTTAATTGTTTATATTTTATTAAAATCTGTTCTCTTAACTAATTTAGCATTTGAGACATTCCTGCCTGATGAAGGAAAACTAAACTATTTATAATTGTTACACATTAGCATACATGTTCTGTAATATTAACAATTTAATCCCGTTTTAAAACTTTATTCGAACAGTATAAATTCAAAATTTTGGAACATGCATTATTCCGATGTGGATGAATCGAAACAAATACGTGAGAATTAAAATACAATTTAAACGCTGATACTTAACAACATTTTACCGGAAAACGATTTACAGGTATATCGAATGTTATCATATTCGTCTGCTATAAAGTGAGCCAGAACATACAAGATATGAAGAGTTGCACGCGAAGCGAGGGGAAAGTGGATCCGTGTAACGTGTAAGACATTAACAAAGGGGAATGAAATCACGTTGAAGAACAATGTACATTAAAGGTATATATTTCGTAATTTTTTTAATGAAATTGGTGAAGGGTAGCAAATCATATTCCACATTCGCTAAAAGTTCCACGTCCTTCTTCTGCAACACAGTGCACAACAGTGGAAATGTAGTGATCACAATGGAGGACCTCTGCTTTGATCATTGTAAGTTGAATTTATAGGGGGTAACTAATCTTTGACAAATACGATATGGAGATAATTATTTGGGAAATTAAATTTGGAAACCTGGACATTTGGAGATCTTGCAACAAGAAATAACAATTAGTATCTAAGAAAGAAGAAGGAGAAGTAATGTAAAATTGCACTAAGTTAGTATTTACGAATCCTGCAAAATTACTGCTTGTATTATCAGTAATATTGGCATGCGTATTGTTTTTATGTCATATCCTATTTTATTTCTAATTTCTATTTTATATATGTAAGGAAGGAATCTAGAATGATGTTTGAACCGAAAACAGCATAACATTAGAACATGATGTATGCGTCTCCTCCGAATTAATTATACCATCGAAAATTTAATTCCTTATTCTCCTGATTAATACTGTTCTAACACATCGTGCATATAATTGATAAAAATTTCAGAGAAGTATATTCAAAATAATATGATATAGAACGCACGCTTCAAGGTCATATTTGGAAGTTAAAAGTGGGGGCAATTTTTGCAGTGAAAATATGGATTCAACCTAAAGGCAATTAATTATCCCAGCCAGTAAGCGACAGAGCCAAGATTGATTACCAGAGTATTCAATTAGATTATTTTCAAACAAAAGTTTCGAAACAAAGCGTTATTAGCCGGTTGGTAGAGAAATAAAACTTCAGGTGTCCATTTTGGAAAAGGTTTCATTTTTCACTGGCTTCAGAACCCCTTCAACGATATCACTATTAATTAAGTCAACTAATCTTACGTTAAGCATTAATGCTACTGCAGAAAATATTACAGAATTTCATTTTGAATGTTAATATTTTATCCTGTCCTTTGTTATTCCTATTTCTCCAGATTCTTATTTAATTAGGAGTTTTTAATGAAATTGCTTGCTAATAAAAATTAAAAAGTTCACATTCTTTCCAGAGAACTTTTGTTATTATCATCCGTTATTATTAATGTATTTTTAATTCATTAGATGGAGGCCCATTCCGTTTGAAAAATCTCGTTCCTTACTATCAATACCAGAGGAACAAGGATACAGATACTTGTTTTATTCAACATTTTTATTACCTTCAAAGTAGGTTAATCTTTGCACTACTATAAATGCAGTCTCTGCTTCACAACTTTACCAATATCTATCAATAACTCCAAGAATTACATTCAATAGACTACCAACAATGTACCAATGTACTGATCTATATATTAAGGACTCGAGGACGACGATTGACTATAACGAACTGCAGTAAACAGGGAATCAGCATACAGCAGATAAGATTGGTGTAACACCACTGTTGCATTTCTATCAGGTACCACGTGCTTTGGAAGAATTAGATTCCAGATCTCGTGAAAGCATTTCTTACTGTACATCATTCGCGACAAGGAATGTTATTTTCATTATAAATTGAGAGAAGAGGAGAATTTTATTATCCATTATTCGCAGGAAAGCAGATTAAAAATTTAATATATTGCGTATTAAGTTTACGCATTTACATTCAATTTAAAAATTCAATATGCTTTCTTGCCATATTAAATGCGTAGGGAATTGTAAATTACCAGGAATTTCATACAATCTAACGGGTTTACAATTCCATTCGTTACAAACTTGTATCTTTAAACCTAATACCTCGATTCCAGTTTTATTTACTTTTATTATTACCTTTAACAGCATAAGACTATAATGAAGTATTAGGGTATTGGAATACTAATTAAAGTACGTTAAGGTATTGGAGTATGCTCTATTAACCAGTAAGATATATCAAATGCAGGAAATCAAGGAGAATGATAATTGCTGGACAATAACTTCCTCGTGATACCCTCATATCTATTGAATCACAAAAAGCGTTTGGTCTAACAAGATGTTCCTTAGAGTATTTACTAAAGATACGAAACAAGGAAGTCAATTGATGGATACTTACAATGAAATTGTAACATCAATTGTTTCTATAAGGACATTACAGATATTCTGGCTATTCTTAAATGCCTGATATTTCTGAACCCAGTAGATACCTGAGAATGGTTCACACTACCAAATAAAGATAGAGTAAAAAATTAGCGAAATACGAAATAACCTATACCTCAATACAAAGCTTACCATATATTTATATAGAGTCCATTATCTATTTTATATTCTAAATTCATATTATGTAAAACAAAACTTAACGCCGGTACTACCAAATCCGTTAAAATAACGAATACCTGATTTCCTGTTTTCACAATTATTTAAAAGATAACCTTTTTACATTAAAATTATTCTTCATATTTGATATTAAGGTAAGAGAAGGATTATCCATACGCTCTTATCTTTATTGAAATGCTACGTATAATATGTACACTTTATTCAGACATACGTTGTATACTGGAAGCACCAACATTAGACAAGGGACACACGCACAAATTTCTGCATATGAATTTTACGTCTCGAATCTTCTCCTGTAGCACACTTAACAGATAGTATCTAACAAAAATGAAAAAAAGCGACGCACAGTTACATCGACATAAAAGTCACAACCATTTTCAACAAGTTATTAGTGAGACAAGCAATTTCTAAATACGAGACACTATTACTCAATGGACAACGGTCGAATAACTGTAAAACCTTGACGCAATCGAGATTTCACAGAGCGTACAAGTACCGGTCTTTGAATTCAGGACCCTTTAAACGTCCGGCATTCGAAAACGGAAAAAGGGACAAAAAGCTCATTCTATGATACATTCTGTTCCACATTCCCATATTACCAGTCCAAGAGGAATCGACCACTGCGATTAGATATCACCACGATGACATCCCCGATGCATATACGATTACCATTCTTCGCTCAACCGTGAATAAGTTACAGTTGTACCACTTCCCCGGCACAGTGTGTAGCTATAAGTCCGAGATCTCTATATGCCTTGTTGCCTCTCATTTACTGCGACCGAATCATAAATCTCCGCAGTGTATTCTACCGGCGTATCGATTGAACCTAATTTATTTTGTGACGATACTTTGACTGATTCATACAGAGTGTAGAGTTATACTCAGAAGGACGGAGCGAAAACATTTTTAGGAATACCGGCAACAAGACAAAGTTTAATCTCGTCAGTTACAATAATAGCAATATCAACTAACCCTACTTTAAGAATATTTCCAATTATTCCATCTATAGCGAATTCAATCAGATGCCTGCACTGAAAGATATATTGGAAACAAAAATTCTGTTTCGAAAAGAAGAATTAAGGATGTTTGCGAGTTTCCATGAAGTGCTGCCTTATTCAGTGTTCTGATGTTAACTGGTGACTCAAGATAAAAGCAAATAACATGTTGCAGATCGACGACGTTGATCTAGTGATGCATGCGCTGCGCAATGGTTTGAGGAATAGTTCGTAACAGTAAGTTGCAAATAATAATTTCAAACAACACTGTAGTATTAATGACACTTATAGTATTATGTGAATATTGTGTAAGGAAGGGAATATAATAGGAAAATTGTAGAAAGGGAGTAAATATAAAGAGTGTAAATATCCCATTTTAAAAGTATGCGTAAAGCTTGTATGAGTGATGGATCTATGGTGGATCTAATAAGATCTATGTAAACCAGTGTAATAGATTCAGATTGATTGTGCCCACATTTTCACTCCTATTTTTTGAACGACATATTTCCGGCTTTTGAATTTTTAGAAAGATATACCTTTTCTGTAACCTACATTAATATTTTAGTGCATGACGGCACTAATTGTACGCGTATTTTTCAAATTAGACTTTAACTCATTCTAAGATTAGCTTTATTAGATTCTACCGAATAAGCTTCATAATTATCGGAGTCACATCACTTCCTGTCGCATGTCCCTTCATCTCATAGTACCTGCATGCCCTAATTTCACGTGAATTTTTACAATAATTTGGGTTCCATAGCATCCACGACTTCTTACTCACATATTTTCTAAGAGTGTGCCAACTGCTTCATTAACACCATTGTCTAATCCAATTTTATGGATACTTCGCACCAGGAAAGTTTTTCTATGTTTCGCCATGATGTGCTGATACCATAGAGACGATGTTGAAGGCAGACAATTTTGTTTCAGAACGGAAAGAAATTATAGGTAGACGCTCTCTCGTCCTATATCTTCTGAAGGAAGAAAACCAAGTAACGAAATGCAAATTATTTATTCCTTTATAGCGATGCAAGTAGAGTGCAGAGATTTCGAGTCCCACTTGACTCGTATTGGATTTATCAGGGTCGACAGCAGGTTCGACGTACGAGGCTGGACGGACAGGTTAGTATCCAGGCTTAAAGCCAGGACTACAGCGTGCGTATCTCCGACAGTCACGTGAAAACGTACCAGCAACTTCGTTCGAATTCGTTCTGATCCAATTGAGATAAGACAAGTCTTATCAGTCTCGCACGTTTGACCACCAACGATAAGTTTCTCCTTCGCGTTTTCTGACGTCATTACGGCTACGTTGTCCCGCCATACTGCCCCGATTATGCTAGTGGAAGGAGAATCGATCCCATTTCTCGTGAATTATTTAAACGACATTGGCTGTGTAGATGCTCGACGGGTTAAATTACGAGGTGAAATTACGAAATAAGATCTGGATAAACGATGGATCTTCATCTTAGTATGTATATAACAATGTTTATTGGAACAGCAACTCTGAGGGCAATAGATGAGGAATTTTTCGGAAAAATTCCTTGTAGAATGAGGAGAGACGCGATTTTTTAATGGAGAACACCGAGGAAGGGATACTGGGTGGTATGTGTGGTGCCTACAACGAGAGGCTTTGTTGAATTGGAAATATTCGTGGTGTAAGATTGAAGCGAAGCAGAAAGGTGATAGCTCGAACTTTGGCTATGTTTAAGTATATGTGAAGCGTATAATTAAATATACTATATATTGTCAATGCAAATAAGGTAACTAATACTAATCGAATGAGATAGGAAGTGTACTATCAACAGAATATATAATTGATTCGTAATCTTCATGGACGGTTGTGTATACATTTTAAGGGTACAATACGTAAACGTGTTATCGGGACCAAAATATCTTGCCTTTGAATATTTTATTACAACCACATAAGACTAACTATGAAAGTATTAAAATGATAGTCTGGGTACCTGACTACCATTATTACAAGAAAACTATAGGAAAATAGCATTTGCTACTTAACTATTAAACAGCCAATTAAATTTGCGGTCAAAGAATATGTGAATTATTAAGCTTACAGTTAATAACAAATTTCTAGTAGCATGAATTCGTGATAAAAATAAATGGAACGAAAATGGCTTACAATATTTAATTATGAGTTTGTGGTGTCGCTGATTAAATCAACTTGATAAGGGAATAGGGCGCTCTAGGCATCGCTGTCCAATATATTCCAGCTTCTCTTTAAATCTGTGATTACCATTCCGAAATTACTTTAGCGTCCACTTCGTCAAAAGCGAATGCATAATCCAAGTTGCTCTAGCGTCCTCACGTATAAAATGGGAGTTTATACAAGAATAAGCGGCAAGAACGATAGGAGGTTCATTCTTGTCTTACAAGTTTTATGAGTACATTCCGAGTTAATCAATGTCCCTAATTAAAATTTGTTTTGCTTCCGAATAATCATAAATAGCTATCAGAGATGAGAAACATCTCTCCGAGCATAATTCTTACAAATATTACAGGATTTTTGTAACAAGTTAGTTATATGACACGTATTTGCATCACGATACTGTATTCTGTCCATTTCTCTGAAGAAGAATCCACCAAGAAGCAACATTAGGAGGATGATCTGCATTGATAGAACGGTAAAATATATATGCTCAAACAGAGACACATACACATAAAAAGTAGTATGGTTAACTTAACATAACGTTGTGTACAGCACAATTCCTTAATTTAGGAAACCAGTAAATGTTATTATTAATCTTGCAAAAGGTATTGAATTTATTGTCAACATCTAATTGACATAGTAATATTATAAGCTAGTAACTTACAACCCGAATCATACATTTCAAATAGAAATCGAAAAAGCTAAGGAGATATCGAATATTATAGAGCAAATATACTTATTAACGAAATCGACAAAATTCGAACGTCCTCGGCCGATTTCAGAATCCGATTGGGGCTCATATGAAAGGGGAACCGCGCGACTTTCCAGGTCCTTGCCTGGTGGAGCTCAGACGAGGTGCCTCGGCGTCTTGACCAGGCACCTCCGGGACGTCACCAGTGGGACCTAGGCGACCTTCCCGAGGGTCAAATTTGGGAAAGCAAGCATTGGTAAATAAACTTTGTACAGTCCTCTTTTGGTTTTTTATTCTCGTTTCGATTCAGATTTATCGTTGCTGTCTTTAATTTGACTCAACGTTCCCCTTTCTGATCAGTCTTTCCCAGGACTGATCTTCATATTTACTTTATAGGTTTATTGTCTGAATTCGCTGGTATATACTCGAGTTCATTTGTCATTTTGACGTCTTTAAAGCAACGTGTATGACTTCGAACTTGTCGACGGCAGAGTGGTTCGTGATGACATTGTGGTTGGGTGGTGCTGAGGTGGAGACGATTGGTGGTCATTGTCTTGATCTTCGCGCTAGTCGAAAGCAATTGTCTGCTCCACGTATACATCACGCCCAACACTTGTTTTATTCCAGCATCTACCTATTTCTATTTCGGAATGCTTTCATCGTTGGATTGTTACCTAGAGTTCGGTTTATATAATCGATGGGCTGTTTCTGTCTCATCGACCGATCATTCCTTCAATTTCGTTGTCGTTTGCTGTTTCTATTCGCCTCGCTTCTCTTTTCTTTCGTGTAACTAATCCGCCTTCTTTTGGGTTATATTTAAATTAATACATTCTCCTTTCAGTTTTCAGGTTTCTCAAGATTTAATCTGGAAATCTTCGTTGGACGATGAGGGACGCGTGCGTTTAGACACAAAAGGTAACAAGAGAGAAGACGTTGTTGGATGACGAGGGATGCATGCGTTTAGATCTAGGTCGTTATAAATGTTTCAAGATAGATTACTAGGCAAAAAATCTCGTCCAAGTTATTTGATGAAACGTTGGCAACATTATTTGGAGCGAATACATCTTTTCCATGTTCTTCCTTCGTTATCCCTCTCGCTTAACAAATATATCATAGTTGTTCCCCGATGAGCACGGCCGTCCTTAAGTACCAAGTAGCCTACGCGACATTCTCGATGTAACTGTGCATCGTAGGTCATCGTCACGAACCGTCTCCGACACTCATTCAAACCACTGACAACCTCATCGTACGTCGGTTTCAAGGATGGCTTTCTGATCACGGTGCCATCTGGAATCAATGCGAGGTTACTGCAGCCCTAGTCGCACGCTGCTTGGGTATAGGCCTGTAGTTGGCCCGGCATGTGTCTACCGTCATAACACTTGGGATGATTAAGTTCTACGACATGGAGCAGGGTTAGGTAATGTCTCTCCGGCTGCAATGCATCACCATACCCGTTCACGGCTAAGTCATGGCAATGTCATCGTCGGCAATGGCTGAGAAGGGCTAGGCCCGATCGTGATGCTCAGACTGGAACGTCTTGTGCACAGGGGTATGCTTCGTAAGCTAGTCTGTCTTTTGTATATTAGCTTTGCGTCAGTGGAGTATAAATTTTTGTATACCAAACCGAAACTGTTTTTGTAAGACACGAAATATAATAAAGTGTCAGTAGCTTCTCTTTAACATCTTTCACTCCACGTTAGATTAGATAACTTTGTAACAGATGTCGCCAGCAGGCTTCTTTACTAGGGCGCACGTCGCATCTCGTTGCGCACACACGTCCACATTGTGAGACCTGATATTTGGTATCGCATTCCAAAGAGCGATTTTAGGAAAGTTGTGCCAAGATAAAGGCTACGTACATAGATTACGAAATTTGCTATCTATTGCAAATCTTCGATGTCCTTCTTGAGCTTCGAAGATATAAGCCCGTCAGTAATATTTCTAATGAAATGTAAGCTAGGAGATTAAACTTGGTATACGTTTCACGCATATCCTTTTATCGACAGGATATCAGGGATAAAAGACATTACTGTAACTAGGAGTCGTATACTGTTATAATATGCATTTCATGGTATATTACCAGTGGACTATGGAGATACTATTCATCTTGAATTTTAAAAGGAGTCTTTATTTAATAAAACGAAAATTTGTGATCCATAGTGCTCGTGTAATTTATTATGCCACAGGATGCCAAAGTCTTAAACCAATATTGGTATTATTAAATTAATATTATTAGATACAATGCTCAAACTAAGTCCTCGATTAATAATATACGGTATAGAAATTTCTGCTACATACATAAGTTACAGAGCTAATATTACCTACACCTTTAGAACATTTATTATACGCGATACCGTACATGAAGCAATGAAAGCGTTGGTACGAACGAAATAAAAACGAGCGTTTCAGTGACGCCTTTCACAACAGGTTACGCTAAGCACGTTTCCATAGTACTTAATTTTCTTGCGTTTTGATTAATGCAATCCTTGTCGTTTCACGAGAATGACGCAATTTCGATTACCTCAGCGGTACGAGTCAGACAGCAATTAGTGGCTGCATTCCTCTCCTTTTTATCAATAGACGAGAACGCCTTCCGAGACACTTTCTCTACGTTTATGGCAACTGCGGTAGGCCGGATAAAATAATAATGACACGAATTGCAGATACTTGCGAAGGATGGAGTTCGCGTAGCAATACCTTTATATAAATTGGGAACCACGACCTAGGAATTTCAATTCCATCTCGTGTAACTTGATTCAGACATTTGTAGTCGGTTTTAACCTTTACCGAATTTAATTACAGCATTCCTTCTTTAATAATCCTGTAGAGATCATAGAAAATGTTGTCTATAACATCGTCACACACCTCCACTTTCTTATTTGTGTGGGTTGACTAAGGTAGATTTTCGACGGCACAAATATTCATCACATGCGTACGCGAACCTGTATTGTATATCATAGTTTCTGCCACGCACTTGCGGCAAGACTACGTGCTTCGTAGAGCTCTCCGAATTAGAAATTTCTAAGGTGAACGTACTGAGGGATTCAAAAAATACTCTTACCGACGCTGGAGTTCACCCACATATGACGTGCCGGTGCGGAACGATCCTTAGAATGGACGCAACTTGAATGAAGCGTAACACCTGACCGAGTGCGTCGTTTCTTTCGAGGGACACGGTGTCGGCCAAAACAAGCAGAAGTTTCTCCGACACTCATTCAAACCACTGACAACCTCATCGTACGTCGGTTTCAAGGATGGCTTTCTGATCACGGTGCCATCTGGAATCAATGCGAGGTTACTGCAGCCCTAGTCGCACGCTGCTTGGGTATAGGCCTGTAGTTGGCCCGGCATGTGTCTACCGTCATAACACTTGGGATGATTAAGTTCTACGACATGGAGCAGGGTTAGGTAATGTCTCTCCGGCTGCAATGCATCACCATACCCGTTCACGGCTAAGTCATGGCAATGTCATCGTCGGCAATGGCTGAGAAGGGCTAGGCCCGATCGTGATGCTCAGACTGGAACGTCTTGTGCACAGGGGTATGCTTCGTAAGCTAGTCTGTCTTTTGTATAATCGCGAACTCGTTCGGGCATGTTGCGATTGTATCATAGCCATTTTCTACTAGCGTTTTTCATATTAGATATAACAAATCTTTGGGAACTTAGAAATATTAGAGCCTGGTGAAGTGTAGCATATTAGCGTTGCGTCACAGTAGTATAAATTTCTGTATACCGAACCGAAACACTTTTTGTAAGGCACGAAATATAATAAATTGTCAGTAGCTTCTCTTCAACTTCTTTCGCTCCAAGTTAGATTAGATGACTTTGTAACAGATTTCGCCAGCAGGCTTCTTTACTAGGGCGCACGTCGCGTCTCGTTGCGCACACACGTCCACATTGTGAGACCTGATATTTGGTATCGCATTCCAAAGAGCAATTTTAGGAAAATTGTGCCAAGATAAAGGCTACGTACATAGATTACGAAATTTGCTATCTATTGCAAATCTTCGATGTCCTTCTTGAGCTTCGAAGATATAAGCCCGTCAGTAATATTTCTAATGAAATGTAAGCTAGGAGATTAAACTTGGTATACGTTTCACGCATATCCTTTTATCGACAGGATATCAGGGATAAAAGACATTACTGTAACTAGGAGTCGTATACTGTTATAATATGCATTTCATGGTATATTACCAGTGGACTATGGAGATACTATTCATCTTGAATTTTAAAAGGAGTCTTTATTTAATAAAACGAAAATTTGTGATCCATAGTGCTCGTGTAATTTATTATGCCACAGGATGCCAAAGTCTTAAACCAATATTGGTATTATTAAATTAATATTATTAGATACAATGCTCAAACTAAGTCCTCGATTAATAATATACGGTATAGAAATTTCTGCTACATACATAAGTTACAGAGCTAATATTACCTACACCTTTAGAACATTTATTATACGCGATACCGTACATGAAGCAATGAAAGCGTTGGTACGAACGAAATAAAAACGAGCGTTTCAGTGACGCCTTTCACAACAGGTTACGCTAAGCACGTTTCCATAGTACTTAATTTTCTTGCGTTTTGATTAATGCAATCCTTGTCGTTTCACGAGAATGACGCAATTTCGATTACCTCAGCGGTACGAGTCAGACAGCAATTAGTGGCTGCATTCCTCTCCTTTTTATCAATAGACGAGAACGCCTTCCGAGACACTTTCTCTACGTTTATGGCAACTGCGGTAGGCCGGATAAAATAATAATGACACGAATTGCAGATACTTGCGAAGGATGGAGTTCGCGTAGCAATACCTTTATATAAATTGGGAACCACGACCTAGGAATTTCAATTCCATCTCGTGTAACTTGATTCAGACATTTGTAGTCGGTTTTAACCTTTACCGAATTTAATTACAGCATTCCTTCTTTAATAATCCTGTAGAGATCATAGAAAATGTTGTCTATAACATCGTCACACACCTCCACTTTCTTATTTGTGTGGGTTGACTAAGGTAGATTTTCGACGGCACAAATATTCATCACATGCGTACGCGAACCTGTATTGTATATCATAGTTTCTGCCACGCACTTGCGGCAAGACTACGTGCTTCGTAGAGCTCTCCGAATTAGAAATTTCTAAGGTGAACGTACTGAGGGATTCAAAAAATACTCTTACCGACGCTGGAGTTCACCCACATATGACGTGCCGGTGCGGAACGATCCTTAGAATGGACGCAACTTGAATGAAGCGTAACACCTGACCGAGTGCGTCGTTTCTTTCGAGGGACACGGTGTCGGCCAAAACAAGCAGAAGTTCACCGGTATAAATGGAGCTTTCCCTCCCGCCGCGCAGCCGCCGCGCTTTGGCACCTCTTCCTTTCTTCCTTTTTACCCCTTCCTGCTCCACGCCTTTCTTCAACGCCGTATTGATGAAGCCGGACGTGTCGAAGGTTGCTTGATCGACGTGCTTCCGGTCCGAACGTGCTCTAAAAACATTCACCGTGTGCACTATCGACGATAGTAATTAGACGGCGCCCAGAGAGGATTTGCTAGACCTCTGAGTCACGGAGTATATCCTCCCAGGACCTATTCTCCTTCGAATGGCTGTGATTTTAACAATGCATTTGGTAGCTTCAGTGGAGAGCTTTGATAAACGTTTGCCTTTAATAGTGCCGAATTTCGCGAAGAGTTTGTTGGTAATTTTTGGTAGGAAATTGTTCAGAATTTTGACATACTCTTTGGTCAATTAGTTGTAAATTTTTGGTTGATGTTGGTTCAAAGTTGTGCTCCAATTCTTTAGAGAAATGTTGATATACGCTGATGTAATGACTGTTGTAAGAAATATATATAATTCTCTATTCATTGCACTTTTTATATTTTAAAACGTTTATTTCCATTAAAATAGTTACTTTTATAGTAATTCATTTTAAGATACCTGGAATTCGTTCCTCTGAACATATTTGTGCGTGTTTGATGGCACGTTCTGAGCTAATTCTGGAAAGAATTGTATATCGAATACGTTATTGAATCAGTGGAGCCCTCGCTCAAATATCTTACTCGCAAACTGCACTTACAAGAGAATCGCATTACTATCGTCGAAGAGAAAGTGATCTGCACATATTTGGTATGATTATGTAAGTGACTGCCCTATATTTGTTAAAAAATCTGCTTCTACTAATGTTTCGAGTGAATTCTCGTTCCACGGGAATTAGCAATGTCCCGCCATTCAATTTTAGAATCAATTTAACCTCACATTCATGCACAGTAGTTCATTAATGCGAATTTAAAAGCTTCGCTCCTGCGCCACCAGTAATAAGGAGTATTATAACCTTTAACGCACGATTGAGATACATTTATATCGAAATCTGTTTTAATATTGTTCGGAGAAGTTTAATTACCCATAACGGTAATAAAGCGGCTAGAAGTTCTATTTTCACCATAGATCATTTATTTCATTCGAAGCGAGCTTTAATTTGTGACAAAGAATATGTTTCCCGACTTCCCACGAAAAATAATTATCTGCATTTAATGGTAGTCGCTAGTGCTATCTTCACAAAGTATCAGTTTATTGGCTAATGCAATGAAGAATATAAATTGCAAAGCCTCAATTACCACTAACCATGGCTATTTATTTCAACTAAAGCGGCATCGCTTGAAATAAATTTTATTTCTAAACATCTGGAGTGCATTATCCCTGTAGGTCAGTGATCCAGCATTCACTTCAGTATAACAGAGGTCTTAAGGAATGTTATACATAATATCACTTTATAAACGTGGCTCTGCGCTAATTTATAATACGTAGGAAGCACGCAATAAAATTTTGTAAAGACATAACAAGCAATACTACCCTTTTCACATCATTTATCATTTCATTCCATCTGTCGCCAAAATATCATTCTGAATTTTACGTTCATATGTATGTGCTAAACTCACTATACTCATGCCGTCAAGCTTCCTTTCTTAAAATGCATAAACTAATCGAAGCAATCTACACTACACTAATTCCAGTATTATATCGAATTATCTCTGCTATAAAATATTCTAAAAATATCTACTTAAATCACTGCTCAAAATGACGACAAATGTAACCTTTAACGTTTCCTTATTTGCCGGTATCATTTACACGCGTATCGATACCAAATACAAATTAACGCCTACGTTTTATAAAATCCTTGCAGAAGAAGGCGGAAGAAACATTCCATCCCTTCACAGGTATGCATGTGCACATCGATTCTCGTGATCCTTTCTGATGAACATCCGTCACATGTACCAGCCATGGCCATGTGGTTGCAGGAGGGAAAATGGAGGTAGAGAAAGGGAGGACTAAAGAATTGTCGGTGTTGTAGAAAGATGAAAAGTGTCTCATACACGCCACATACAAAGGGAATGGAAGGAATGAGCGCAGTTGTTGGTCTAGTTCATACAATGTGACGGGTGTCGCTGATACATCGTTAGCATTCGTTTTCCATTCTCCACACATATCCAACGTGCACAATTTTTATTTCGTCCACCCCGTCTCGAATACTACGGCCAAAACTTAATTGCTCGAATTTCTGCACCGCGATCGTTTCATAATACTAGAATTATTTTCCATTCAGTTACCATGCGTAATTCGTGTGTCGTTGCTCTGCTCCACGTGCTTATCTCGTTTTGAAGAATTTCGTAGCCGAATTTGGATACACTTGACCGTGTGCGATGATTTATAACTGAGGGTGGGTTGTCTTTGATATTCGTTGCAGCAAAGCCTCTCACTCTTATTCTTTATACCTGTATATAATGAAAGAAACCTTCCTCCGTAAATGTTGCTTGATAATTCAATGGTTGTAGTTTATGAAGTGAAGTCAATCGATTCCGGTGTGAGGTTAAAGGGACGCGTATGTTGAAATAATGACT
The DNA here is from genome assembly GCF_001483705.2 of Eufriesea mexicana. Classification (NCBI taxonomy): domain Eukaryota; kingdom Metazoa; phylum Arthropoda; class Insecta; order Hymenoptera; family Apidae; genus Eufriesea; species Eufriesea mexicana. The sequence continues at coordinate 86,458 of NW_016913818.1, read as the reverse complement.
GAAATGAGGCGAGATGCATTATTCACAAATTATTGAGAGTAGGTTAAAAACGAAGAGAAGTACACTTTCTGTATACTAAACCACCCAATAAAACTATTTGTGAGTAGTATTCTACCGATGTATGTAATTTTGGCTTAATCCAAACTATCGCCTCTGAATTAACTTCGATATTACCACAAAATTCTGTTCCAATGGAAGAAGCAGAAAAATACATTTTTCTACGACATTTATTATATAACGACTCCTTTACGTTCATGTTTACATAATGGAATTTCATAGTCCTCAATATTCCATACAAACCTACATACTATAATATATAAGTCTAGTCTAAGCTATCTAATCCACTTTCAAGAACATCTAAACTGCTGTCCATGTCAACTTATACATTTATAAATAACGAGAAACATAGTTACAAAGCGTTAACCGAATCACTTTATTCCACAAAGATATTTTTATTTCAAATTTACAAATCCACACCTGCCTGACCACTGTGTACATCTAAATTAGAGTAGAATTAAATACCACGTATGCGGGAATATGCACAGCAATATTTGTCTTAATTCAATCATTTATCTACATGTAAATATTCATATAAGACTGAACAAGCGACGAAGTTATTAATAGCTAACCTATATAGAAGGAAAGGATAACTATAATTTAATACCACTTGCATTCTGCGTCTGCACATAAAGTTCCTTTTTAGACGGGAAAGAGGGAGAAATTCTTCATGAAATTACACAGCAACAGCTACAATGTGCGACAAGATGATAGTCCACTCTATAATCCTCAGTGCCTTTCGAATGACTTCAGGGCGGCATATATCGGTAAAAAAATATTTTTGATTATAGACATACTTGATTGGAGGGGGATGGCTGGCGTTACGCAAAGCAATTGATAGGAGTTTTGAGGAAATTGTTACCATTTTCAGTATATTATGTAAAGGTTAAAATAAAAGTAGCAAAAATCAATTACTCTTATTTATTTGTTTCGCAAAAGTGACATGGCAACCAGTATTTGCACCTAGATTCGGATTCATCACTTTGAATTACAGAAGATTTTAAAATAGAGGCTCCTAAGAATCATACCCCCCTTGCTCTGTCATTTCTTTGACACATTCGCCATGCCTTATTGCGTTGCCGTGACTTCTCACATAAACCGCAAAATGTGTAGAAAGAATTGTAGATGCTAAATAATGTTCGTTTGCGGTGTTAATGGCTGAACACAGTAATCGAGTACTTATACGACCCGTGCGCACAATGACTTTCGATATAAGGAACATCGAAACATGTAGGCCGGTATTTCGTCGCGTACTGTGCGATAATATGTGCCCAAAGTCGTGACTGCTTCTTCCCCAAGATTCAACAACCACAGCCCGGAATAAAGTCGTTCGTTAAGGCGAGTAAAAAGTTTGATCGTCATACAGACTTCGCATGCCTTCCATTTCCCCGAATCCGTCGTAGTTTCACGGTGTATGCGTCACGATGGCGATGGAGAATATAGTTCAAGACGTGTCCATTAAGTACTAATTAATTGACTGTACTGAGGAGTTGTGGATATTGTGAAACCAAAGGAGGTATAATCAAATAGCTAGGAGCAGCGCATTACGGAACGACGAGCGGTTTAAGGCAATGGGACGAGGAAGGTGGAGGCCCGAAGAAGAGTTTGAAGGGAAGGTGCTCGAATAAAGAGAGAAGGATGTGTGCGCCCTCTGCCGCTCCACTCTTTCGCTCTCTTCTCCACTATTTTTATTTGGATTATCAGGTATGAAGAGTACGGATTCTTTTTCTACAGAATCGAGTGCAAGGGAGAATAGTGCTCTTCCTAAGCAGTAGTTAAGTGGGAATGGCTGAGATTGAAAGGCGGGAAGCAGTTAGCGTCTAGTTCGATGGCTTGTGGCGCTTTGGCTTTTAAGGACGAGTTATGTAAGTATTGCGCAATAACGTTAAGAATATCTTGTTAATTAATAGGGTCACCTAATTCAACAAACTGATCTCGCTATGTTTGCAATCCACGGGAATATAAAAGGTATATGACTTAATTTGAAATGCACTACGCATATGCTACTTGAAGAATACGAACGCAATTCTTATATTGTACGAAATACATGCAGCCGAATTTTGGAAAGAATTTAATCAATTAATTAATTAGCTTGATTACAAAAGTCATTGAAATCTGCCAATTGGTTAATGCTACGTTTATGATCAATTATTATGCTAAACACTATCGTCATTGGCCATACACTTGACTAATGATGATTATAATAGTTAGTAGTATCTTGATTGAGGTGTTTTGCTCTTCCTGTTAGCTGCATGCCTACGTTTTCTTTATACAGTTACAATAATTTCGCTACCTACGCCAATGGAAAAAATTTTAATGCAATTTTCCACGACCCGCGCATTAAACGAATTGCCACCAACGGTTTGCACGGACTTTGGGTTAGCTATCATCCATTCCTGTATAAATTATGACATGAAATCTTACCCTTCCACTTCTCATATTTCATTTCCTATTGCGCATAGTATCATAAGCATGAATCTCACCCAAAAGCGACATTTGCAGTACAGAGGTTGGAATTACACGACAACAGGCCTGTTCGTGCTCAAGAAAGAAAAAGGGAAGTGTATTGTGCAGGGTTTGGCACTTCTTCGGAATGAGCCGTTGAATTTCTACTCACTGTTACTGCTCCCGCCGTTTACAAGCTTCGTCTGGAATGGATGGCGCATCTGCATGGAAATAGAGAGCATCGATTAATTATGCATGAAATTTTTAATTTCTACCACAATAGCACCGCGCTGCAGAATGTAGCGTAGCAGCGCAAAGCAATAAATAGCACTGAGTAACACCGCATAGCACAACACAGCACATTACTGCCCAGGATGGCACCTCTCCGAGCAGCACCGTTATCACAGTACAGAACTTCTGCGCCCGGTACCGCATTGGATAAAACCGCAAAGAGAACAGAGCACAGCAGCGTGCTGCTGATCGCAAAAGGGCGCAGCAGGGCGCAGGAGAGCCCAACGGAGTCCAGTAATGCTCCGAATACCAACGAACAGCTGCAAGTAGCAGAGATTCCTTAATTAACATAACCGATACTAACCACCGCAGCAGAACATAATGTAGCGTCGTATACCCCGAAGTGCTGCCAATAGCACAAATTCCTAACCAAAGCCAACATGACATATCCAAGCCTATCCTACCCTGACGCAATAAAGCCTAACGGCAGCAGTGCGAGGCAGAGCGTTGGAAAGCGCAGTAGGCCTCACTGATGCGCAGAATCCATCGAATAGCAGCGAGAAGTACATATTCTGAACGTATCCTAGTTTAAGCAATCCAATCCTGTCATACTCTAAGTTCACGTGCACTACTTTCCGTAACCAAACTGCAGCTGGTTTCAGCAGAACGCATGAAAGCGACGGAGATGGCAGGAGAAAACTGTAATGTTCCAAATACCAGGGAATACTAGCGAAAAGCGCGGACACCCAACCCAAGCTAACCTAACATAGTTTATCCATAGCTGAGTTCGGCATAGCGCAGTTGAGTACAGCAGAGCGTAGCACAGCATATTAAAGAGCGGAAGACCACTGGTGGTAAAGCTTAGCACCGAATCATATCCTAATATTAACCGCCTTCGCACATCCTAGCCTTACCACAGTAGAGCATGTCCGTGCGGAACGAACCGCAGCAGAAGAGAGCAGTGCATGGTAATGTGGTGAAAACCACCGTATCGCAGACATCCAGGCTGGCTCATGTATTATCCAAATCAGACCTAACCTTGTAAACGCTACCTTCCCAAGCCTATACAGGGCAGAGCACTGCAGTGTACAACAAAGTGCAGCAGAGAGCAGCAGAGTATACATAGTCGCAAAATACAAATGAATAGGATTATTGCGATTGGATTAACCTATCCTCTGGCCACTAAATAATGTAGCAATTCCAGAATGACTAAAGGATACACCAATTGTGACTGGAGATATAGAAATTGAATATACAGTACAGGCTGTAGCCTGTACTAAAACATTTGCATTGGTGCAATCGATATGCTGGACATACAAATTATATGACGAAGATGGGACGACGAAGGGGTAAATCAATTTTCGCCACAGACATCAACAATTGGCAATACAGGAGTGGATATACCTGCCTACAAAGTAACATATCCATTTTATTAGACCACACACTGACCTTCTATATTCTATAGCAATAGAAGAATGGTCTAATAATGGATCAATTATCATCAGGGATATTAACGATTGAAGATAAAGTGCTGAGCGTAGCCATCAAGACTGCTCCATTGCCATTTGAGTAATCCATTGAATAAGCATCAAAATTCTACAATAAATTATTGCTCTACCAATGGCTAGATAAATCATCGCTAGAGAAGTTAGAAATTAACAATACGTTACACAGTATAGACATCTACACGTTCCTGTAGCCATTGGATACATATATTCACAGGTTATATAACTTCCACGGCTATTTCAGAATGACCAGATGATATTTCAAATATCGCTAGTGACATTATCAAGTGACAATCCGGTACTGAGTACAGAAATCTTCTCAGTGCCATTGCAATTGCACTAACCTATTCGCAGACAATCTTACCTCTAGAGCTGGTCTACAAAGATCAATGGTTGGATCAATTATTTATAGCCGTCTACGCACTCTAAGTGTCATTTGCTGCGCCATAGTAATTGCATTAGTTTACTCATTGATCATTTATAATCCATAGCAGTTCTAGAATGACCATGAGTAAAGCTGGTTACAAAACACTAAAGCCGTTGCGTTAATCTATGCAGTTATGATTCTTATTCCACAGCAGTTTTAAAATTACCAATATGCATATCTATCATCTCACGACATATTGCCAATTGAAAATGCAATACTAAGTTTAACCCTGCACAGGTCACTATAGCCATTGGAATAATTTGTTAACTGATAACATAAATTCCATAGCAGTTCTCGAAAGGCCAATGGATAGATCAACTGTCGTTGGAGATATTAGAATTGACACTACAGTGCAGGGAATGCAGGGAATTGTCGCCTACAAAGTACTGTATCCATTGGTTTAATGTATACACTGGTCACATATATTCTATATCAGTGATAGAAGGATTATTGGATAGGTCAATTATCGCTAGAGGTATTAGCATTGAACTGCACTGTACTCTAGCCATTGGATTAATGTACAAACTGATAATTTTAATTCCATAGCAATTCCAGAATGATTAATTTATAGATCAATTACTGCTACAGACGATAATATTCCTCAAATCTGTACATACTATAGCCACCTACGCCGTACTATGTCGATTGCGTCAATATATTCACTGACCGTTTGCCTTTCATAGTAATTCAGGCATAACCAATGTCTGCATCAATTGCCGCTGCGGATATATAACGTTGAGAATACAGTATTGTGTGCTGCTGCCTTAGCGGAAATATAGCCACCTACGCATTAACAACGCCGTCGATTTAATCTATTCAGTTAATACTTATATTCCCCAGCAATTCATGAATTATCAATGGACATACCAATTATAACTAGAGACATTGACAGTTATGAAGGCAGTAGAGGGTATATCCATCTAATCATTACTACATACATAGCATTAATAAATGCATTGATTTGTGTTAATTCTTCTGCAGTCCTTCATTGATCAATAGGTAGATGAATTGTCGCTTGAAACATCATCAATTGAAATTACAGTACTCAGTATAACCATGTACACAGTACTATGGACAATGGAGCAGTCAATGAACTGCTCATTAAAATTTCATAGCAATCACTTGAAGATAAATGGTTACTTCAGAAATCGCTTGGGAGGTTAACAACCAACAATACCGAGCTGCGTATTTCCACCTCCGCAGTGCTACAGTCATTGCGTTAACGTGCTCTCTGGCCATTTAACTACCATAGCATTTCTAGAATGACAAATCACCAGATCAATTATCGCATGAGACATTGACGGTTGGCGATACAGTCCTGAGTGTTGCATCTTCTGGGAGATATAGCCATCTACGTAGTGATAACGCTGATGCATTAATGTATCCAGTAATCATGTTAATTCGATAGCAATTCTAGGAAGGTCAGTAGGTAGATCCATTATCTCTAGAGATATTAACGGTTGACTATACCGTCACGAGTAGTCTCCTACACAATACTAGAGCCATTGAGAAAATCTGTACACAGATCATCTGGTTCCTGCAGCAATTTTATTATGATCAATGGATACATGCATTATGGCAAGAGAAATTAACAATTGAAGGTACTGTACTGTGTACAGCCATCCACTTAGAACCATAGCCATTGGTATAAAGTATTTGCCGTAAATTCTGTAGCAATCCTAGAATTTTCAATGGATAGGTCAATTATCGATAGAGATATTAACAACTGGCAATACAGGAGTAAGTATATACCTCTAAACAGATCTATAGATCCTGTATTTTTCTGTAAACTGAACATCCACTTGCTGTAACAATTTTAGAATGATCAATAGAAATGTTAATTGTCGCCACAGATATTAGGAAATGACAAATGAGTAACCAGTATAGTCATTTACAGAGCCACATGTACATCTTCACAGTAAAATATATGCTGCGATTACCTATTCACTGATCATGTAAGGTCTATAGCAGTACCAAAATGAGCAATAGATAGATAAGCTATTGCTAGAGATATTAAATGTAACTATAATGTAATGAGTATGGGCATATTGGCAGTTCTATGAAAATTGGTTTAATCTATAGACGGACCTATCATTTTCTATAGCAATTCAGTAGTAATCAATGGAAACATCAATTATTGCTTGAGATGCTAACAATTGACAATAATTTACTATGTATGGCAATCAACGCAGTACTACAGCCATTGGTGCAATACTTACGCTTATCGTCTTATATCTAAAGCAATCCGAGAATTATCAACGGACAGATAAATTGTCTCTGAAGATATTGTTAAGTGGCAACACAGTATTGAGTGCAGCCATCTACAACGTAATATAGCCAGCGCATTGATCTATTCGCTGATGATTTAGGCTGCATGGTAATTCTCCAATGATCAATCCATGCACCAATTATCTCTTCATATATACACAGTAGATTACGCAGTACTGTGTATAGTCTTTTACATCGTGCCATATCCATTGGATAATTCTATTCACAGATCTAGTTTCTACAGAAACTCTAGAATTGTCAGTGGATGGATCAATCATCGCCAGAGAAATTTTCAGTCGGCAACACAGTACTGAGCTTAGCCACTAAGGCAGAAATGTAGCCATTGGAATTATATGCTCACTGATGATTTATATTGTATTGCAGTTCCAGAATGACAAGAGACATATCAATTATCGCTCATGACATTAACAATTTGCAATACATTAGTAATTGCAGGCGTCTACACTCTTCTATAGCCACAGGGATAACCTACCCATTGATAAGCTGCACTACGTAGCTATGACGAAAGATTTGTAAATGGATGAATTCTGGCTAGAGATAGTAGGACTTGACCATACAGTACTGCGTACAGTCATCCGCATAGTACTACAGGCGTTGGATTATCCTATTCACTGATGGTTTCAATCCTAGAACAATTCTGGGATGATTAATGTATAGATCAATAATCGCTTCACATATCGACAACTGATAATGCACTTGGTGCAGTAGTCTACACAGTTCTATATCCATTGCATTAATCTAATCACTGACTAACTGATATCTACAGCAATTCCGGAATGACAAATGTCTGGACAAAGAATCCACAGATACACCCATAAAATACAATACAGTAGAAAGTGTAGCCATCCTCACTATGATATGTCCAGTGGATAAATCTATTGGCTGGTGATGTAAATTGCTTAGCAATCCTAGAATGACAAGAGACAGATCCATTATCGCACGCCACGATAACAACTGACCACAGAATACTGCGTACAGCCATTATCACAGTTCCGTAGACACTGTAGTAATTTGCTCACAGATGTTCGAAATTCTATAGCAATTCCAGAATGTCAAGAGACCGATAGATTATCGCCCAACAAGTTAACAATTGATGAAACAGTACATGGTAAAGAAATCTACACGAAACCATAGCCATTGGAAACAATCTGTTCGCTGCTTGTCTTCGTACTTCTGGAATAATTGAATGGTTAACGAATACAGCAAGTGTAGCTGCATCAAATGACATATGACAATAAATCTCATAGAATATCCGTCAACGGAACATTGCTGTCGCTGGATTAATCTCTTCACTGAAGATTTAAGTGCAAAGCCAAAGCAAATCTATAATAGCCAATGTATGGATCAGCTATTGCGCGAGGATCTTACATACGTCATTACGGTACGCAGTACAACCACCAACAGAGTACTGGCTGCGTTGTAATAATCTGTTCAATGATGATATAAATTCTATAGCAATTCTAAAATAACAGATGGCAGATACATTATTGCACCAAATATTAACAACTGACAACACAGTACTGAGCAGAGCCTACATCACTGTACTCTAGCAGTTGGATTAATTTGTTCACTGATTTAAATTCCACAGCGATTCAAGAGCAATCAATAAATTAGTTAGTGAACGCAAGATACATGTACTGTTGACAGTACGGTAATTAGAACGCGCACAAGCAATGCGCACTCGTCGTTGGATTAATTTGTCCTCTAATGATATAAGATCTACTTCAATTCTGGATTAATGAAGGTATAAAAGCTCACAGGTGGAGATATTATCAATTGACAATACAGTACTGAGTATAGTTACCTACACAGTCGCATAGCTGTTGAATTAATCAATTAGCTGATTACCAAATTCTTCAGCAATCTTCTAATTTTCAATTAATACTGCAATTGTCGCTAGTGAGATTGGAAAAAATGGCAATAGAGTACTGAGAGGACCGATGTACACAATACTAAAGCCAGTGAATTTCTGTGTATGCGGATCACCTAAGTCCTTCAGTAATTGGGGAATGATCGATGGGCAAAGCTACTGTCGCTTGCGAATTTGACATATGTCAATACATTCCGGTTTACACCCGTCAGCGGAGGACTGCATCCGTTTCACTTATCTGTTCACTAACGATTTATGTTCTATAAAAATTCTAGGTTGACAAATGGGAGGCCCATAATCGTTAGACATGTTAACATCTGATAAGAGGGTACTGAGTACTGCCAACATCAAGGTAATGTAGCGGTTGGATTAATTCATGCACTGATGACTTAATATCCACAGCTTCTATAGAATAATCAACTTGCAGATCAGTTATGGTTAGAGACACTTAAAATTGGCAGTGTGGTGAGCAGTACAGCCTCCAACATTTCACTGTAGCCGTTGGGAGAACATCGGGAATGATGATTCATATCCTAGAGCAATTCTAGAATGACAAGACACAGATTTATTGTCGCGCGAGGTATTAACAATTGACAACACACCACTAAGTGTAACCACGGTGACGGTACAGAATCCGTTGCACCAATCTGCTCAGTGATGATACAAATTCTGTAGCAATTCTAGAGATATAACAGAAGGTTCCATTATCTCGCGAGACGTTAGCAATTGACTGCACAGTACTGAATCCAGCCACAATCATAATACTGAAGTCGTTGGACTGCTTTGTTCACTCATGATGTGTATTCCATAGCAACACCAGAATGTCGAACGTATGGCACGGTAATGGCTAGAGACATTTACAATTAACCTTACCGTACATATTACATATACCAACAGAGCACTGTTGCCGTTGGATTAACCTGTTCAATGTTGTTTTATGTTCTATAGCAATTCTGGAATGGCAAAAGGCAGATCCACCATAGATAGAGATGTTAATAATTGACAACACGGTAGTGAGTACAGCCATCATTGCAGTACAGTTGTAGTTAGACTGCCTTATTCACTGATGAATACAGTTGCACAGCAGTTCAAGAATAATGAAGATACAGACTAGTTATGGCACGAGATACTTGCTTCTGTCAGTACGGTATTCGGTACAACCACCAGCAGAGAAGTGTATTCGTTGGATTTGTTTGTTTACTGGCGATTGGTGTTCTACAGCATTTCTGCAATAATCAATGCATAAATCAGATATATGTGGATATGTTAACAATTAGCAGAACGGCAGATAGTGCTGCCACAAACAGAGCATTTGTGTCGCTGTATTAATCCGAACGCTGATGATATGAACTGCACAGCATTTGTAGAAAGACCAATGTTAAAACAAATATCGGTATAGATATCGAAACTGTCAGTAGAGTACTGAGTTTAGTCACCAGCAGGAAACACTAGCCGTTCAATTAATCTGTTCGCTGACCAACTAATTTCTCCCACAGTTGTAAAATGGTCAACGGATAAGGCAATTGTCGCTTGAGCCATTGATATTTGCCAATACAGTACTGACAGTAGCAATCAACAGAGCAAGGAAATCGAATTACTCTATCAGCTGATGACTAATTTCATATAAAAATCCAAGGTTGACGGAAGGCAAATCGAATATCGCTCGAGATATCTGCAACTGACAACGGAGTAGTGAGTACAGACACCATAACTGTATTGCAGCCGCTGGAATTATTTGATCACTGATGACTTGTATTCCATAGCACTTGCAAAATAATCAATGTATAGATGAGTCATGGCTAGACATATTTACAATTGCCTGTACGGAGCGTAGTACATCCAGCATCACACCTCTGTAGAAGTTGGATTAATCAGTTCACTGATGACTTAAGCTCTATAGCAGTTCTAGAAGGAATAATTGATTGATCAAATATCTGTGGATGTATTTACCAATGACAGCACAGCACTAAGTGTATCCAAGTACACAATACTATTGCCAATGAAATATTCCGTTCGCCGACCATCTATGCTCTTCAGCATTTGTAGAATGACCAATGGCTAGAGCAATTTACGCTGGAGCCATTGGCATATGTCATAACAGTGTTGAGGACAGCCATCGTCACTGTACTATAACCGTTGTAATGATTTGTTCACGGATAATGTAAATACCACCGCAATTCTATTATTATCAATGTATCGATGATTTATGAGAATATATAATAACAACTGTCAGTAAGGAGCTTATTAAATACACGAACAGGGCACTGCTGCCGCTGTATTAATCCCTCCACTGATGATTGAGGCTCTGTAGCAATTCTAGAGTAATCTACTTACAGGTCATACATTGGTAGTGATATTGACGAATGTCAATACAGTACTGAGTGTAGTGATCTACACAATACCATAGCCAGTACATTAATAGGTTCGCTGATGATCCAAGTTTTTCAGCAATTGTAGAATGACCAATGTACAGAACAATTGTTGTTGGAGGCATTAACGTACACAAATACAATACAGTGTATGGCCGTCAACAGAGCCCTGTAGCCGTTTGATGAAACAGTTCAGTGATGACATAGCTTCCATAGAATTTCTAGAAAGACAAGGCATATACCCTTTATCCCTCAATACATTGTCAATAGAAAACACAGTACTGACAGCAGCCACCATGACTGTACCGTAGCCGTTAGATTACTATGCTCACTGATGACGTAACCTGCAAAGCAATTCTAAAATAACCTATCTATGGATGAGTTATGGATAGTGACATTTGCAATTCACAGTACGATGCTCAGTACATCCATACACAAAGCACTGCGGCCGTAGCATTAATCTGTTCAATGGTGATTTAGATTCCATAGCAATTCTAGAATGACAAAATACAGATCCAATGTCCCTGGGGAGATTAAATGTTGACAAAAATGTACAGAGTACAGTTATCATTACCGTACTGCTGCCGCTTGATTACTTTGCTCACTGGTGACGTAAATTACAAAGAAATTGTTGAATATGTTATGTGTAGAATGGATATTGCCAGTGTTATTTACAATTGACTGTGCCATGCCTACGGCATCTACCATCAGAGCATAGTTGCCGTTGGATTTATCTTTTCTCTGATTATTTATATTCTGCAGCAATTCGAGAATGAAAAAAGACACGCATTGTGCCTCGAGTTGTAAACAATTGACAGCAAAGTACTAGGTACAGCCAACGTCCCAGCACTGTAGCCGCTGGATTACTTTCCTCACGGATCATGTGAATTGCAAAGAAATTCTAGAATAACCAATGTATACAACGGTTGGGGCTAGTGACATTTACAATTGAGAATACGAGGATTAGTGCATCTACCAACACAGCACTGTAGCCGTTGGTTTTATTTGTTCAATGGTGATTAAAGTTGTGTAGCATTCCTAGAGTGACAAATACAGGTCCATTGTCCCTCGAGAGATTTACTATTTACAACACAGTACTGAATAAAGTCATCATAACTGTGCTGTAGACGTTGAAACATTTGTCCACTTATTATATAAATTACAAAGCAATTCTAGAATAATCAGTGTATACCACGGTTATAACTAGGGATATATACAATTGACAGCGCGATACATACTAAGTCCACAACATAGCATTGCATCGTCTTTATAGCATAGCAATTCTAGAATGGCAAGCTACATAACCAATATACCTCGAGATATTGTACACTGGAAACACGTTTCTGAGTACAGCCACCATCACAGTGATGTAGACATTGGACTACTTTGTCCACTAATGATGTATATTCCAAAGCAATCCTGGAAAGATCAGTGAACAGTACGCTTGCGGCTAGGGATATTTACATTTGTCAGTACGGTACTTACTAGGTCCATCAATAGAGCGCTGTTCCCGTGGGAATAATATATGGAGTGATGATTTAGTTTCCGTACAATTCTAGAATGGCAAAATAGAGTTCCATTATCCCAAGATACATTAACAATTGAAAACGCAATATTGGGTATGGCCATCATAACTGTACTGCATCCTCCTTATTACTTCATTCACAGATGAATTAAATTCCATAGGAGTCCTAGTGTGACAAATCAAAGATCCCTTGTCCCTCGGTAAATTAAGAATTGGCAACACAGTACGGAGTTCATCTATCGTCACAGTACCGTAGCCGTAATATTACTTCGCTCTCTGACTACGTAAATTGCAAAGTAGTGCTAGAATAGCCTACGTATAGAATGTTTGTAGCTAGTGATATATAGAGTTGACAGTGTGGTGCTTATTGCATATACCAACAGAGCACTGTTGCCGTTGAATTAATCTGTTCTCTGATGACTGATATCCTGCAGTAACTCTAGATTGACAAAATAACAGACCCATTGTGCCTCGGGAATTTAACAATTGACAACACAGTACTGCGTACAGCCGTCACCACACTACCGTAGCCATTGGACAACTTCTTTCACTGATGACGTAATTTGCAAAGCAATTCTAGAATAACCTATGACTAGAAAGGTTATGGCTAGTGACATTTACAATTGGCAGTAAGGTGCCTATTTCATCCACTAGCGCGGCCCTGTAGCCGTTTGTTTAATCTGCTCGTAGATGATATAGGCTCAATAGCGATTCTAGAAAGATAAAATACAGATCCATTATCCATCGAGAGGTTAACAATTGACAAAATAGTGCTGAGTAGAGTCTTCATCACAGTGCAGTAGACGTTGGATCATATGTCCACTAATGACGCATATTACAGAGCAATTCCAGAATAATCAGTGTATGGTACGGTTATATGTAGGGACATTTACAACTGACAGTACGCTACATGGTACATCCACCAGCAGAGTCTTATAGCCGTTGGATTAATCAGTTCAGTGGTCACTTTTGTTGTATAGAATTTCTAGAATGGCAAAATACGTATCCCATATCCCCCGAGGAATCAACATCAAAAAACACGGTTCTGAGTACAGCCATCATCACAGTGCTGTATACCTTGGACAACTTTGTCCACTGATTATGCATATTCCAATGCAGTTCTGGAATAATCAGTATATAGCTCTGTTATGTCTTGCGATATTTGCACTTGACAGTACGTTATTTACTAGATCCCCCTGTTAGATCACCGTAGCCGTGGGATTAGTCTGTTCGATGATGATTTATAGTCCCTAACGATCCTAAAATGAAAAGATAAAGATACATTATCCCAAGTTACATTAGCGGTTGACAACACAATACTCGGTGCAGCCACTATCACTGTAACGTATCCGCTGGATAACATCATTCAGAAATGATTTAAATTCTACAGAATTCCTAGTGTGACGAAGCACAGATCCTTTTTCCCACGATAAATTAACATCTGAAAACACAGTACTGAGTACAGCCATCACGGCTGTGCACGGCTAGCACGGTAGCCCTTGTATTACTATGTTCACTGATGACGTAAGTTCTATAGATTTTCTAGAATGATAAGGCACTGAATCAGTATCCCTGGATAAATTAGCAATGGATAACACAGTACTGAGTACAGCCATCATTACATTACCGTAGCCTTTGTATTGTTCAGCTCACTGATGACGTAAATTGCGAAGCAATTCTAGAATAACATAAGAATAGAATGGTTATGTCTAGTGACATTTGCAGTTGACATTGCTGTGCTTAGTGCATCTACCAACAGATCACCGTTGCCGTTGGATTAATTTGTTCTCGGATGATTCACATTATTCAACAGTTCGAGAATGAATAAAGGGCAGATCCATTATCCCTCGGGTTATAAACAATTGACAACACAGTACTGAGTACAGCCAACGTCCCTGCATTGTAGCCGTTGGACTACCTTTCTTACTGACAATGATAATTCCAATGCAATTCTGAAGTAATCGGGGAATAGTACTATTACGGCTAGGGTAACTTCCAATTGATAGTGCGGTGCTTAGTACATCCACCAGCCGAGCACTCTAGCCGTTGGTGAAATCAATTCACTGATGGTATGGGGCCCATAACAATACTAGAATGAACAAAGACAGGTCCATTATCCCTCGACAAATTAAGAATAGGCGACACAGTACTGAGAACAGAAAACATCTCACTGCTCCACAATTTGTATCAATTGTACAGTAGTGATGTAAGTTACTTCCAATTCTAGAATATTCAGTGCATGTTACGCATATAGCCAGGGATACTTACAATTGATAGTGCGTAGCTAGATATGCCCACCAGCATATAATTGTAGCAGTTAGATTCGTCCATAGAGATACTAACAATTGATAACACGGTACCGAGTACAGCCATCATCATTGTACTGCAGCAGTTCTACTACTTAGTTCACTGGTGATATAAATTCTACAGCATTTCTGGAATTACGAAGCACATATCCATTTTCCCTCGCGATAATAGCAATAGACAACACGGTACTGAGCACAAGAATCGTCACAGTACCGTAGCCG
Organism: Eufriesea mexicana; assembly: GCF_001483705.2. Taxonomy (NCBI): domain Eukaryota; kingdom Metazoa; phylum Arthropoda; class Insecta; order Hymenoptera; family Apidae; genus Eufriesea; species Eufriesea mexicana. Next base: position 71,212 of record NW_016913818.1, on the reverse strand, counting down.
TTGTCTTACTTTGTTCACTGGTGATGTTATTTCAGAAGTAGTTCTAGAATGACCTACATATGTTACTGTTATGTCTAGAGATACTTCCACTTCACATTGCGGTTCTCCGTACGTCAACCAACACAGCAGTGCAGCCGTTGGATTAATCCGTTTAACGATGATTTAGATTTCATGGCATGTTTGGAATGACAGAACATATATGAATTTTCTCCTGAGATATTAGCATTTGACAACACAGTAGAGTATACAGCCATCATCACAGTACTGTAGCCGTTGGATTTATTTGTTCGTCGATGATATACATTGCCAAGAAGTTCTAGAATTATCAGTGTGTAGTACAGCAATGGCAAGGGATATTTACAATTACAGCGCGTTGACGGAAGGCAAATCGAATATCGCTCGAGATATCTGCAACTGACAACGGAGTAGTGAGTACAGACACCATAACTGTATTGCAGCCGCTGGAATTATTTGATCACTGATGACTTGTATTCCATAGCACTTGCAAAATAATCAATGTATAGATGAGTCATGGCTAGACATATTTACAATTGCCTGTACGGAGCGTAGTACATCCAGCATCACACCTCTGTAGAAGTTGGATTAATCAGTTCACTGATGACTTAAGCTCTATAGCAGTTCTAGAAGGAATAATTGATTGATCAAATATCTGTGGATGTATTTACCAATGACAGCACAGCACTAAGTGTATCCAAGTACACAATACTATTGCCAATGAAATATTCCGTTCGCCGACCATCTATGCTCTTCAGCATTTGTAGAATGACCAATGGCTAGAGCAATTTACGCTGGAGCCATTGGCATATGTCATAACAGTGTTGAGGACAGCCATCGTCACTGTACTATAACCGTTGTAATGATTTGTTCACGGATAATGTAAATACCACCGCAATTCTATTATTATCAATGTATCGATGATTTATGAGAATATATAATAACAACTGTCAGTAAGGAGCTTATTAAATACACGAACAGGGCACTGCTGCCGCTGTATTAATCCCTCCACTGATGATTGAGGCTCTGTAGCAATTCTAGAGTAATCTACTTACAGGTCATACATTGGTAGTGATATTGACGAATGTCAATACAGTACTGAGTGTAGTGATCTACACAATACCATAGCCAGTACATTAATAGGTTCGCTGATGATCCAAGTTTTTCAGCAATTGTAGAATGACCAATGTACAGAACAATTGTTGTTGGAGGCATTAACGTACACAAATACAATACAGTGTATGGCCGTCAACAGAGCCCTGTAGCCGTTTGATGAAACAGTTCAGTGATGACATAGCTTCCATAGAATTTCTAGAAAGACAAGGCATATACCCTTTATCCCTCAATACATTGTCAATAGAAAACACAGTACTGACAGCAGCCACCATGACTGTACCGTAGCCGTTAGATTACTATGCTCACTGATGACGTAACCTGCAAAGCAATTCTAAAATAACCTATCTATGGATGAGTTATGGATAGTGACATTTGCAATTCACAGTACGATGCTCAGTACATCCATACACAAAGCACTGCGGCCGTAGCATTAATCTGTTCAATGGTGATTTAGATTCCATAGCAATTCTAGAATGACAAAATACAGATCCAATGTCCCTGGGGAGATTAAATGTTGACAAAAATGTACAGAGTACAGTTATCATTACCGTACTGCTGCCGCTTGATTACTTTGCTCACTGGTGACGTAAATTACAAAGAAATTGTTGAATATGTTATGTGTAGAATGGATATTGCCAGTGTTATTTACAATTGACTGTGCCATGCCTACGGCATCTACCATCAGAGCATAGTTGCCGATGGATTTATCTTTTCTCTGATTATTTATATTCTGCAGCAATTCGAGAATGAAAAAAGACACGCATTGTGCCTCGAGTTGTAAACAATTGACAGCAAAGTACTAGGTACAGCCAACGTCCCAGCACTGTAGCCGCTGGATTACTTTCCTCACGGATCATGTGAATTGCAAAGAAATTCTAGAATAACCAATGTATACAACGGTTGGGGCTAGTGACATTTACAATTGAGAATACGAGGATTAGTGCATCTACCAACACAGCACTGTAGCCGTTGGTTTTATTTGTTCAATGGTGATTAAGGTTGTGTAGCATTCCTAGAGTGACAAATACAGGTCCATTGTCCCTCGAGAGATTTACTATTTACAACACAGTACTGAATAAAGTCATCATAACTGTGCTGTAGACGTTGAAACATTTGTCCACTTATTATATAAATTACAAAGCAATTCTAGAATAATCAGTGTATACCACGGTTATAACTAGGGATATATACAATTGACAGCGCGATACATACTAAGTCCACAACATAGCATTGCATCGTCTTTATAGCATAGCAATTCTAGAATGGCAAGCTACATAACCAATATACCTCGAGATATTGTACACTGGAAACACGTTTCTGAGTACAGCCACCATCACAGTGATGTAGACATTGGACTACTTTGTCCACTAATGATGTATATTCCAAAGCAATCCTGGAAAGATCAGTGAACAGTACGCTTGCGGCTAGGGATATTTACATTTGTCAGTACGGTACTTACTAGGTCCATCAATAGAGCGCTGTTCCCGTGGGAATAATATATGGAGTGATGATTTAGTTTCCGTACAATTCTAGAATGGCAAAATAGAGTTCCATTATCCCAAGATACATTAACAATTGAAAACGCAATATTGGGTATGGCCATCATAACTGTACTGCATCCTCCTTATTACTTCATTCACAGATGAATTGAATTCCATAGGAGTCCTAGTGTGACAAATCAAAGATCCCTTGTCCCTCGGTAAATTAAGAATTGGCAACACAGTACGGAGTTCATCTATCGTCACAGTACCGTAGCCGTAATATTACTTCGCTCTCTGACTACGTAAATTGCAAAGTAGTGCTAGAATAGCCTACGTATAGAATGTTTGTAGCTAGTGATATATAGAGTTGACAGTGTGGTGCTTATTGCATATACCAACAGAGCACTGTTGCCGTTGAATTAATCTGTTCTCTGATGACTGATATCCTGCAGTAACTCTAGATTGACAAAATAACAGACCCATTGTGCCTCGGGAATTTAACAATTGACAACACAGTACTGCGTACAGCCGTCACCACACTACCGTAGCCATTGGACAACTTCTTTCACTGATGACGTAATTTGCAAAGCAATTCTAGAATAACCTATGACTAGAAAGGTTATGGCTAGTGACATTTACAATTGGCAGTAAGGTGCCTATTTCATCCACTAGCGCGGCCCTGTAGCCGTTTGTTTAATCTGCTCGTAGATGATATAGGCTCAATAGCGATTCTAGAAAGATAAAATACAGATCCATTATCCATCGAGAGGTTAACAATTGACAAAATAGTGCTGAGTAGAGTCTTCATCACAGTGCAGTAGACGTTGGATCATATGTCCACTAATGACGCATATTACAGAGCAATTCCAGAATAATCAGTGTATGGTACGGTTATATGTAGGGACATTTACAACTGACAGTACGCTACATGGTACATCCACCAGCAGAGTCTTATAGCCGTTGGATTAATCAGTTCAGTGGTCACTTTTGTTGTATAGAATTTCTAGAATGGCAAAATACGTATCCCATATCCCCCGAGGAATCAACATCAAAAAACACGGTTCTGAGTACAGCCATCATCACAGTGCTGTATACCTTGGACAACTTTGTCCACTGATTATGCATATTCCAATGCAGTTCTGGAATAATCAGTATATAGCTCTGTTATGTCTTGCGATATTTGCACTTGACAGTACGTTATTTACTAGATCCCCCTGTTAGATCACCGTAGCCGTGGGATTAGTCTGTTCGATGATGATTTATAGTCCCTAACGATCCTAAAATGAAAAGATAAAGATACATTATCCCAAGTTACATTAGCGGTTGACAACACAATACTCGGTGCAGCCACTATCACTGTAACGTATCCGCTGGATAACATCATTCAGAAATGATTTAAATTCTACAGAATTCCTAGTGTGACGAAGCACAGATCCTTTTTCCCACGATAAATTAACATCTGAAAACACAGTACTGAGTACAGCCATCACGGCTGTGCACGGCTAGCACGGTAGCCCTTGTATTACTATGTTCACTGATGACGTAAGTTCTATAGATTTTCTAGAATGATAAGGCACTGAATCAGTATCCCTGGATAAATTAGCAATGGATAACACAGTACTGAGTACAGCCATCATTACATTACCGTAGCCTTTGTATTGTTCAGCTCACTGATGACGTAAATTGCGAAGCAATTCTAGAATAACATAAGAATAGAATGGTTATGTCTAGTGACATTTGCAGTTGACATTGCTGTGCTTAGTGCATCTACCAACAGATCACCGTTGCCGTTGGATTAATTTGTTCTCGGATGATTCACATTATTCAACAGTTCGAGAATGAATAAAGGGCAGATCCATTATCCCTCGGGTTATAAACAATTGACAACACAGTACTGAGTACAGCCAACGTCCCTGCATTGTAGCCGTTGGACTACCTTTCTTACTGACAATGATAATTCCAATGCAATTCTGAAGTAATCGGGGAATAGTACTATTACGGCTAGGGTAACTTCCAATTGATAGTGCGGTGCTTAGTACATCCACCAGCCGAGCACTCTAGCCGTTGGTGAAATCAATTCACTGATGGTATGGGGCCCATAACAATACTAGAATGAACAAAGACAGGTCCATTATCCCTCGACAAATTAAGAATAGGCGACACAGTACTGAGAACAGAAAACATCTCACTGCTCCACAATTTGTATCAATTGTACAGTAGTGATGTAAGTTACTTCCAATTCTAGAATATTCAGTGCATGTTACGCATATAGCCAGGGATACTTACAATTGATAGTGCGTAGCTAGATATGCCCACCAGCATATAATTGTAGCAGTTAGATTCTTCTGTTCAGTGATCATATTGAATCCATAGCAATTCTAGAATGACAAAGTACAAATCCATTGTCCATAGAGATACTAACAATTGATAACACGGTACCGAGTACAGCCATCATCAATGTACTGCAGCAGTTCTACTACTTAGTTCACTGGTGATATAAATTCTACAGCATTTCTGGAATTACGAAGCACATATCCATTTTCCCTCGCGATAATAGCAATAGACAACACGGTACTGAGCACAAGAATCGTCACAGTACCGTAGCCGTTGTCTTACTTTGTTCACTGGTGATGCTATTTCAGAAGTAGTTCTAGAATGACCTACATATGTTACGGTTATGTCTAGAGATACTTCCACTTCACATTGCGGTTCTCCGTACGTCAACCAACGCAGCAGTGCAGCCGTTGGATTAATCCGTTTAACGATGATTTAGATTTCATGGCATGTTTAGAATGACAGAACATATATGAATTTTCTCCTGAGATATTAGCATTTGACAACACAGTAGAGTATACAGCCATCATCACAGTACTGTAGCCGTTGGATTTATTTGTTCGTCGATGATATACATTGCCAAGAAGTTCTAGAATTATCAGTGTGTAGTACAGCAATGGCAAGGGATATTTACAATTACAGCGCGGTGGTAATTACATCCACAAGCCGGGCACTCTAACCGTGGGATTAGTCTCCTCAATGATCACATATATCCTATAGCAATTCTAAAATGACACAAAACAGATCCATCATCCCTCGTGTTATTAACAATTGACCTGACAGTAATTAGAACAGACATTATCAAAGTACTGTAACTGTTGGATCAGTTGATCACTGAGGATCTAATTTTCCACAGCAATCCCAGAATATTCAATGTATATAGCAGTTATGTCTAGAGATATTTGCAATTGACAGGACGGCACTATGTACATCCACCAACGGACCACTGTAGACGTTGGTTTAATCTATTGAATAATAATTTAGTGTATATTGCAAATGTAGAGTGACAAAAGGCACATCCATTATCGCTCGAGATTTTGACAATTGATAACTCTGTACTAAGTACAGCCATCGTCACTGTACTGTAGCCGTGGGATTAGTTTGTTTAATGATGATATAAATTCCGAAGCAATTCTAGAATAGTCAATGTAAAGCAAGGTAATGTCTAGAGATATTTACAACTGTCAGAACGATACTTAGTATGTCCACCAACAGAGCACTGTAGCTGTTGGGTTAATTTGTTCCCTCATGATATGAGTTACACAGCAATGCTAAAATAATCAATTAATAGTACGGTCACGAATAGAGATATTTACAATCGGCAGAACTGTACATGGTACATCCACGAACAGAGCTCTGTAGCCGTTTGGTTAATCACTTCAATAATGTTATTAATTTTATAGCAATTACGGAATGACAAGGGACAGATCCATTGTCGCTGGAAGTGTTAAGAACTGGCAACACATTACTGCTTACAGCCAACGTCACAGTATAGGTGCTGTTGTATTAAATCGTTCGCTGATGGTTTGATTTCCACAGCAATTCCAGTTAACCGATGTATGGAACTGCTATGGCTAGATGTACTTGCAATTGAGATTGCGCTGCTTAGTACACCCACTATGAGGTCACTGTATCCGTTGGATTTATCTATATACTGAAAGTTTAGACTGAATAGAAGTTCTAGAATGTTCAACGGAAATATCATATATCGGTAGCGAATATAACAAATGGAAATGCGGCACTGAATGTAGCCATTAACAGAGCACAGTTGTCGGATTATTCTGTTAACTGATGATTTATACTCTATAGCAATTCTATAATGACCAACGGATACATCATACATCTACAGTGCTATCTACAAATGACAACGCAGTCCTGAGTGTAGCCATCTACACAATACAATAGCCATTGCATTAATCTGTTCACTTATCATATTGTTTCGTCAGCAACTGTGAAATGATCAAGTATAAATGTGGAAAGTTGGTGACCAGTGAATTGTCTAATCAAGTGACAAAAGTAATCTGTAAATCTGTATGGTCATTACTGTATTTTCAATTGTAAATGTCTCTATCGAAGATTGATGTATCGATTGTTAATTTTAGAATTGCTACACAAAATACGTTATCAGAGGATTGGCTAACATAATGGCTGTAGCACAGTGTTAATTGCCATACTCAGCAGTGCATTTTCAGATGATTGCATCTACAAGTATACCTGATTGAACCTTTGACTCTTCTAGAAATGCTGCAGAGGTTAAAACTTCAGTGGACTGATTAATTCAATCGCTATAGTACTATGTAGATGGTTACGCTCGGTACTCTATTACGAATTGCCAATATTTGTATCTAAAATTAATCTACCCATTGCGCTTTCTAGAATTGCTGTAGAACACGTATGGTGAGTGAAAAGGTTAATCGAATGGATGTCGCACTGCCTAGACGTCCACACACGATACTGCATGTCCAATTGCCTATATCTAAAACGATAATTGATCTATCCATGAGTTATTCAAGATTTGTAATAAAATAGAGCTGGTCAGAAAAGAAGTCAATACAATGGCTGCTGGACTTTGTTGATTACTATACTCAGTGGTGCATTGCCAATTGTTAATACCTGTAGCTATAAATGATTCAAACTTTGATCATTCTAGAACTCATGTCGAATTAATATTATCAGTGAACAGATTAATCTGACAGTCAGACTGCTCTATTGGTGGATATACTAACTACCGTACTGTCAATTGCAAATATCTCTAACCAAAACTCATCAATACATTGATTATTCTGGTGTTGCTGCGTAATACAGACCATCAGTTAACAAATAATTCCAACGGCTACAGTAGTGTGATGATGGCTGTACTTAGTACTCCTGGCAATTTCTAATATCGCGATCGATAATAGATCTTACTCTCCTAATTCTGGAATTGCTACAGAATTTAGATCATCGTTAAACAGATTAATACAACTGTTGCAGTAGAGAGTTAACTGGTGTACTTTGTATTGTACTCTCAGAGCTTATTGCATCGAGCGATAATTGATCCTTCGTTCGTCATTCTAGAGGTGCAGCAGAATATAGATCCTCAGTGAATATATTCATCCAGCTGCTAGATAACTGTGTTGGTGACTGCACCTTGTGGTGTATTGATGTCTGCCAATATCTCTAGGGGCAATTAATCCATAAATTAGCCATTCAAGAATTTATGCAGGACTTAGATAGTCTGCGAATTGAATAAACAAGTGGAGGCGTTCCTGCTTAGAATTCAAGTCCCAATGCTGCATCTCCAATTGCCAATATCCTTAGCGACAATTGATCTGTCCGGTGATGATGCTAGCATAGCAATATAAGTTAGATCGGATAGGAAGAGGTTGATGCAATGCCTCCGGTACTGAGTCCATAGCTGTAGTCAGTACTGTACTATCAGTTGTTAATGTATCCTGATACAACAGATTTATACTTTGATCAACCAAGAATTGTCATAGAATACAAAACATCAGTGAAATTTAAATCATCAGTGAGCAAACTAATCCAACGGCAACAGTACTCTAATGATGACTATATTCATTTCTGCTGTGTTGATTGTCTATTGCTCGAGCGATAATGGACCTATCCCTTGTCACTCTAGAATTGCTATGGAATATATAACGTCGGTGGACAAATTAATCGAACTGCTACAATACTCTGATGATGGTTGCACTCACTACAGTTTTGTTAAGTGTTAATATCTCGTGCCATAATTAATATGCCTTTAGTCACTATAGAATTGCTATAGAATTTATGTCGTCGTTTAAGCATGTTGGTGCAGCGGCTGCAGTTCTCTCTTAATGGTTATACTCAGTACTCTATTTGCATATGCCAATGTCTCCAAAAAAAGATGCGCTGTCCATTGATTATTCTACAACTGCAGAGGAAATTCGATGATAAGCGAACAGATTAATTCAATGGCTATATTATGATGTAAATTTCTGCACTCGGTGCTGCATTGTCATCTGTCAATATCACTACCGGTATATGGTCTATCCGTTTATCATACTAGAATTTCCATAGAGTTTAAGCTATCATTGACAGATTAATTTAATGGCTAAAGTACTGTAATAATGGCAATACTCAGTACTGTGTTGTCATTCGTTAACATCTCTGATGTGAGAGATAATGTGCCTGACCGTTGCCATCCTCAATTTGCCACAGAATTTCATCATCAGTGAACAGATAAATCGAACGACTACAATGCTCCCATGACTGCTGTACTTCGTACTGTATGGACATATGTTAATGTGTACAGCGACAATTGCTCCATGCATTGATTATTCCAAGATTGCTGCGGAATTTACATCATGAGAGAACAAATTAACCCTCGGCTGCAGCACAGTCATGACAGCTGTACTCAGCACTGCTTTGTCGCTTGTTTATATCTCAAGCGCTAGTGCACCCAGCTGTTGATCACCCTAGAATTGCTATAGAGCATAAACCATTAGTGAGCAGACCATTCCAACGGCTCCAGTACCCTGTTGCTGGATGTACTGAGCACCCTACTGTCAGGTGTAAATGTCTGTAGCCATAACTGACTTATACATTGATTATTCCAGTATTGCAATATAATTCAAATCAATAGTGTGCAAATGATGGCACGGCTGCGGTACTGTAATGGTGGCCGTATTCAGTACTGTGTTGTGAACTGTTAATATCTCGAGCGATAATCGATCTGCCTTTTGTCACACCAGAATTGCTGTAGAACACATACCGTCAGTGTACAGATTAATCCAACAGCTTCTGAGATCTGTTGTTGGATATACTATGTGTCATACCGCCGAAAGTAAATAGCTCTAGATATAACTGACCTACACATTGATTACTCTAGAATTGTTGTGGAATATACGTCATCACTGACCAGATTAATCCAACGACAACAGTGCTCTGTTGCTGGATATATTAAGGACAGTACTGTCAATTGTAAATATCTCTAGCCACAACCGTACAATACATTTATCATTCAATATTGCTGTGGAATTTGTGTCATCAGTGAAAAAATTAATCTATCGGCGGCAGGACTGTGATGATTGCTGTACTCAGTACCTTTGCGCTAGTTATTAGTATCTCGAGCGATAGTGGATATGCATTAAGGCACTACATAATCACTATATAATTCGAATCTTCGGTGATCAGATTATTCACCCGGCCACCGTGCAGTGTTGATGGCTATACTGAGTACTGTATTGACGTATGCCTATGTCGTCAGCGACAATTGCTCTGTCCATCAATCAGTCTACAATTGCTGAAGAACTTACACGATCACCGAGAATATTAATTAACTGGCTATAGTATTGCGAATGTGGCTACACTCAGTACTGTATAGCCATTTGTTAATGGCCCAACCGATATTTGATATACCCATGGATCGTTCCAAAATTGCAATAGAGTTTACACAGTGATCAGGTTATTCCAACGCCTACAGTGCCCTTTTGGTGGAGGTAATAAGCAGCGTACTGCCAATTGTAGATATCATTAGCCAAAACTGATCTGCACATTGATTATGCTAGAATTGCTGTGGAATTAAGTCACCAGTGGACAAATTAATCCAACGGCTGCAGTACTGTCATGAATGCAGTGCTCTGTACTGTTATGTCCTAGCTATTATCTCGGGCAATAAGGGATGTGTCCTTTGTCATTCTAGAATCGCTATAGGATTTGATCCATCTGTGAGCTGATTAATAAAGCGGCGACTGTGACCAATTGATTGCTATACTCTGTGCTGTATTGACGTACGTCTATGTCTCTCTATTCAATTGCTCTGTCCATAGCTGATTCTACTACTGCTGAACAACTTGGTTGATTAGCGACGTGATTAATCCAATGGCTATAGTATTGTGTAGATTGCCACACTGTGAAATGCATTGTCATCTGTCTATATTGCTACCGATATTTGACCGATGCGTCAATATATGCTGTCGAAATATGTTGATGGCTTTACTCGGTATTGTGTTGTCAATTGTCACTGTCCCATGTGATGATTTTTCTATGCAATGATACTTCTAAGACAGCAGCATAGCATTGATGATCAAAGGATTAGTTCATACAATTGCTGTGGATATGTGATCATGCCTATATTCAGCAGGGCATGGTCAATTGTCAATACCTCTAGTGTTAGCTGATCCGACCGTCGACCATTCTCTAATTGTTGTAGATCATAATGGTCACTGAATGTACTAATCCGTTGGCTACATTAATGTTTAGACGGCTATACCCAGTACCTTGTTGTCATTGGTCAATATCTCTAGCGACGCTCTGTGTGTCCCATTGACGTTCCTAGAGTTGCTGTCAAGCGTAGGCGATCTGCCAATAGGCTAATCCAATGGATGTAGGACCGTTTAGGTTGCTATACTCAATACTATCTTTTCAATTGTCATTGTCTGTAGCGATAATTGATCTATCTAATGATCACTCTAGACTTACTACACAGCTGGGATGAACAGAGCACAGGTTAATGCAATGTCTGCAATAATGTGTCCATGGCTCTACTCAGTAGTGCCAAGTCAATTGATAGTACCTCCAGCTGTAATTAACTTAACCTTCGAAGACTCTAGGGTTGTGATAGATTCTATATAATCACTGCACAAGTTAGTGCAACGGCTATAGTACTGTGTTGACAGATGCACACAATAATGTATTGTCTACCCGCAATATGTCTAGAGTTTGTTGGTCCATCAATTAATCGTTCTGGAACCCCTCTTGAACATATGTGGTCAGTGAATGGACTACTGCAATGGCTATAGTAATGTGCAGATGGCTATACCCGCACTCTGTGGTCAGTTGTCAATGCCTCTAGCGACAATTTCTATATCCACAGATAATGCTACACTTGCTGAAGAACGTAGATGAAAAGCTAATGAATCAAGGCAATCGTAATGGTAGCTTGTACATAACGGCACTCGGTACCGTACTGTCATGCGTCAATACCTCCAGCGACAATTGCTCTATCCATTGAATCAGTCTACCATTGCTGAAGAAATTAAATGGTCAGCGAACACATTAATCCAATCGCCATAGTATTGTGTAAACGGCTGCAATCAGTAAGGTTCTGTCTACTGTGTATATCTCTACCGATACTTAATCCATCCACTGATTATTCTAGAATCGTTGTGGGGTCCATATAATCAATGTATAGAATAACCCAACGGCTACAGTGATATGTTTGTGCATGTGCCTAGCACAGTAATGCCAATAGTGAATTTTGCGACACATAATGGTCCTATGCACTGATTATCCTAGAATTGCTGTGGAATATATATCACCGATCAACATATTAATCCAGCGGGTACGGTAATGTGATGATGGCTATGCTCAGAACTGTGTCGTCAATTGCTAATATCCCGGTGGGTAACTCATCTGTATTTCTCATTCTTGAATTGCAGTAGAATATAAATCTTCAGTGAACAGAATCATCCGAAGTCAACAGTACTCTGTTCGCAGACGTACTAAGTGCCGAACTGTCAAAAGTAAATGTCTCTAGCCATAACCGTTCTATGCATAGGTTATTCTAGAATTTGTTCGAAATTTACATCATCATTGGATATAACAGTTCAACGGCTACATCACAGTGATGATGCCTATGCTCAATACTGTGTCATCAACTGTTAATGTCTCGAAGGATTATGGATATGTATTTTGTCATCCTAGGATTGCTGTAGAATCCAAATCGTCACTGAAGAGATTAATCCACCGCAGACAGTACTCTGTCGGTAGATGGTCTGAGTACCGTAATATTGATAGTAAGTTTCTCGTGCAATAACTGATCCATACATTGGTTATTCTAGATATGCTTTGGCATTTAAATCTTCAGTGAAGTGTTAATCCAGCGACGGTAGTGTTCTGTTATTAGATATACTCGGAAGTGTATTGTCATATGTCATTTTCTCTAGCGACACTTTCTGTATTCATTGATCATTCAATTACTCCAGAAGAACACTTATGAGCAGCGAACAGATTATTTCCAGTTGCTATGGTATTGTGTAGATTTCTGTACTCAGTACTGTTTTGTCAATTATTAGCTTGTCGAGCGACAATGGATATGTCCCTTGACATTCTTGAATTGCTATAGAATTTAGACCATTAGAATTAGACCAATGTTGTACTATGTTGGTGACTGTACAGGGTACCGTATGGTCAGGTATTATTATCTCTAGCCATAATTCATCCATTTACTAATCATTCTTTACATATATGTAGTGCAACGTATCAGTGGATAGATTACCTCTGTGGCTATAGGAGAGTATATATCTGTGCCCTTACTAATGTATTGTATACTGTCAATATCTTGGGCGACAGTTGATATGCCTTTTGTCATTCTGGAACTGCAACAAAATATATATCAACAGTGAACAGGTTATGCCAGTGGCTACATTTCTGCCATAATGGATGCACTCAGTACCCTGTTGTAGATTGAAAATATCTCAGGCGATTATTAATCTGTCCATTGAAAGTTCTGGAATCTCTGTAGAAGCTGGATGATCTGTGAATATAACTATCCAATGAATATAGCACTATGTAGGCGACCATACTCAGTACTGCGTTATCAATTGTGTATATATGAAGCGATGGCTGATGGGTGGATTAATCATTAGGGTATTACTGTACAGCCTAAGTCATCAGCGAATAGATAAATCCGCCCGCTATATTACTATGTAGATGGTTATACTCAGTACTCTGTTGCAATTTATCAATGTCTCCAGTGACAATTTAAATATCCATTGATAATTCTCGTATTGCTTTAGATATAAGACGATAAGCACAGGAATTGCACCAATGCCTGTAGCTCTGCGTTGATTGCAATACTCAGAAAATTATTTTCAATTGTTAACATCTCTGGCAATAATTGATATATCCATTGGACACTACTGTATTGTTATAGGACATGAGTGGTCCGTCTATGGATTAAACCAATTTTTACAGAGTTGCCTGTACGCCTACACCCATTACGCTATAGTTTGACCTTAATACCTCTTGCAATAACTTATCTACCCGTTGCTGATCTTGGAATTGCTGTAGGACGTACAGATAAGTGAGTAGGTTGACGCTGAAGATGTAGTACTACGCAAATGTACACGAGGCTGTGTAGAAGTCCATACTGGTTACTGTATTGTCATTTCTTAATATCTATTACGACAATTGAAATTACTCTTGATCATTCTAGGATTGTTACAGAAAGCGTATGCTCAGTTTATGGATGAGAACATGTACTATAGATCTGTTTAGGAGTATATACTTAGTTCCGTGTTGTCAGATGTTAATATCTCTGTCGATAATTGACTTATCCATTGATGATCCTAGGATTGCTATAGAATTAACGGCGGATACATTATACCAATGGCTATGGTACAACGTGGATGCATATAGGCGGTACACAATCTTCAATCTTTAATTTCTCTAGCTGTAATGCATCTACCCATTGATCATTCTAGAATTGCTGCATGAATAAGATGATCAGTATATAGATTGATGCAGTGGCTCTAGTACTGTATAGGCGGCAGTACACGGCACGGTGGTGTCAATCGTTAATATCTCCAGAGGTTATCGATCTATCTGTTGTCCATCCTAGTATTGCTGTAGAATTTACACGATCAACGAATGGATTAATCCATTGGCTATAGTACATGACAGGTGGCTATACTCAGCACTGTATTGTCAGTCGTCAATGTCTCTGAAGATAATTGGTCAAACCATTGTTCATTCTGGAATTGACAAAGAAATTTTGTGATCATTCAATAGTTTATCCGAATGAGTATAGTATTACGTTCGTGGCTATACACAGCCCTGCATTTGAAATTGGTGAAGTCACTAGCGATAATAAATCTGTCTATTCGTCATTATAGAATTGCCTTGGAATTTGAATGGTAATTGAAAAGATTATTTCATTGGCTACGATACTGTAATTGTGATTATAGTCAGCAATGTGCGTTCAATCATTAATATATCCAGCGATAATTGGTCTACCTATAGATCATTCCTTAATTGCAACGAAATTTACATTATCAGCGCACACTTTATGCCATTTTATGCCATTGGCCGCAGGACTACGCAGTTAGCTATACTAGTTACTGTATTCTTAACTGTTAGCACCTCAAGCGATGATATATGCATCCATTGATCATTTTAAAATTGCTATATTGAAATCGGATGATCGCTAAATAGGTTGACCCAGTAAGTGGTTTGTTCTATTATAGTAATGTGTTGATGGCTGTACTTAGTACTTTGTAGCTAGTTGTTAATATTTCAAGCTACAATTCATGTGTCCTTTATTCTATCTAGGATTCCTATAGAAATTACGTGATCAGCGAATGGATTAATGCAATCGATATAGTAATGTGTAGAAGGCCACAGTCTGTAAGGTATTGTTGATTGTTATACTCTCCAGACATAATTGCTCCACCCATTTATCATCATAGCGTTGCTATGTCACTAATATGATCCGTGAATAGATTCATGCAATATCTACAGTATTCCTTAGAGGACTATACTCAGTACTGTATCCTTGATTGTTATTTTGTCTAGAAATAAGCGAACCACACATTAGTCAATCTATAATACCTATGGAACTTACATGAAGAGTGACTAGATTAATGAAATGGTTATAGTACTGCGTGGATACCTATATCTCCGGCGATAATTGACCAACCCTTCTGTCATTCTAGAAGTGCTACAGAATTTAATCGTCAGTGATTATATCAATCCTATTGCGACCATGCATCGTCGACTGCTGTACCCAGCACCCTTTTGTTAATTGCTAATATCCCTGGCGCTAATTGATCTACCCGTTGGCGGTGCTAGGATTCCCATAGAGCCTACGTGAACAGTGAATATATTTATCCAATGGATGTTGCACAGTGCAGATGTCTATAGACTGTAGTGTACTGTTCACTTTTAATATCTCTAGAAATAACTGTTCCATTCATTGATCATTGTTGAGTTGCTGTGGAATTTACTTGATAACTGAAAAATTTAGTACAATATCTATAACACTGCGTATGTGGCTACACTAAGTACTGCATTACTTATTGCTAATGTTTCAAGCGAAAATTGATATATCCATTGTCCAACGAAGAATTGCCTTATAACTGACAGTTTCAGTGAATAGATTAATGCAACGGATGTGAAACTGTGCAGGTAGCCATAATCTGTATTGTTAGTTGCAAATATCTCTAGAGATGGTTGGTTCATCCATTGATAATTCCTTAAATACTGTGGAACCTAAATTATAACTGAATTAATTAATCCATTGGCTACGGTACTGCGCTGATGGCAATACCCTGCGCTTAATTGTTTATTCTTATATCTCTCGCGAGAATTTATCTATTTGTTGAAAATGCCGGAACTGCTATAGAATATTAGTGATCAAGGAATTCATTAATACAATGGCAATGGTACTGCGTGGATGGCTGTACAATGTTCGGTACTTTTATTTGTTATTGCCTCTAGCGATGGTTGACCTATACATTGGTGATTCTTGAGTTTCTGTAGAATTAAATAATCAGTGAATCTATTATTGCTATAATTTATAGCGATTAATGGCTATAGTTTATTGTCGGTGACTGTACCATGTACTGTGTTGTTAATTGTCATTATCCCCAAAGATAGGTGGTAAATCCATTGATCACGCTAGGATTGCTTTGTTATATATGTGATCAGTGGATAGATTAATACAGCGGCTATAGTACTGCGCAGATAGCTATACTGTGTGCCGTATTATCAATTGTTAACGTTTCAAGCGAGAATTCATCTATCTATTGATCAAAATATAGTTTCCATCGTATTAACGTGATCACTGAATATATTAACGCATTGGTGTTGGTACTACGTTGATGGCTATATTTTCCTGAAGGTGCAACACTCGGGAATGTATCGTCAAATGTCAATATCTCATGTAATAATTGATCTAGCGATTTATCATTCCAGAAATGATATGGTAGTTAAATGAGCAGAAAGTAGATTAATCCAACTGCTGTAGTACTGCATAGGTGGATATTCACAGCTCGGTATTCCGGATGGTTAACGTCTCTAGCGGTCTCTGAAGTATCCATTTATCATCACATAATTGCTATATAATTTCGATGATCAGTGAATGGACTAATCCATTGCCAATAGTACTGTGTCTATGGCTATACTGGGTACTTTAATTTCAATTGCTGATATATCAAGCGACAATACATATATCTCCTGATCAATGAACGATTGGTACAGAATTGTCAATATCAGTGAATATGCGAATGCTATGTATATAGTACAGTTTAGATGGATATACCTTCTACAGTTTTCTAAACCGTTAATGTCCCTAGAGATAATTGATCCATCCATTTATAATTCTAGAGCTGCTGCGGAATTTAAACATTAACTGAATTAATTTATTCAATGACGTTATTAATGCGTAGGTGGCTATATTTCCGTTAATGTAGGAGCACGCAATACTGTATTCCAAAGTTTGAATATAAGTAGCGACAGTCGATGCAGCCAGTGATAATTCTTGAAATGCTATGGAAGGTAAATGGTCAGTGAATACATTGATGCAACTGATATAGTACGGTTTAGGTGTCTATACTCAGTACTGCTTTGTTGAATATTATCATCTATAGCAATAATTGATCTATCCATTACTCATTGCTACAGAATTAAATTTATCTGTGCGTACATTAATACAATGGCTATAGTACTGTGTAGATACATATCCTCAGTAATGAATTGTTCAATGCTAATTTCTCTAGCGATAATTGACCTATACAGTAATCCATCTGTCACTGATATAGAATTTGGATCGTCAGTGTGCACATTTAATCAATGGCTACGGCACTTTGTACATGAGCATACCCTGTACTGTAGTGTCAATTCTAATATCACCAACGACAATTGATATATCCATCGGCTATTCGAGAACTACTACAGAAATCATTTAATCAGCGAATAAATTATTCCAATGGCTATAGTGCTCTGCTGATTGTTATAATTGCCAGTGCATTGTCAATTGGCCATATGTCGAGGGATGAATGATATGCACATTGATAATCCTAGAATTGCTGTGCAGTAAGACTCATAACTGCAAAGACTTACACAAGGGACTTAATGTTTGGAGCAGGCTTTACGAATTATCTTTCTAGAACTGCTATGGAACTTAAATAATCTGCAAATAGATTAATGCAATTGCTACGGTACGGTGCAGATGGCTATACTCAGTGGAGTATTGGCACTTGATAACATCTCTAGCGGTATTTAAAATATCCACTGGTCATTACAAAATAGCGGTGGAATATATGTGACCAGTGTATAGTACCATCCAGTGGCTAGAGGAACGTGTAGATGGCTATACTGAGTAACGTACTGTTAATTGTTAACTCCACTAGCGATGATTTATTTAGCCATTGATCGTTCAATAGTTTATTGTGGAATTAGATGCTCATTGAATAGGTTACTCAAATGGCAACAGTACAGTATTGGTGGCTACGCTCAGCGCTTTATCTTCAATTCTTCATATCCCTGGCGATAATTGATCCATTATTTTACAATTCGTGTGTTGCTATAGGATTTAGAAGGTCAGTGTGTAGGTTAATAAAATGGACATATAATTTTAAAGGCAGATATACCCACATCTGTATAGCCAACATTTGTTATCTCTGGCGACAATTTATTTACACCTTCGTCATTCCATCGCAGTCACAGAATTTGGATAACCAGTAAATAGATAATACCGATGCAGGTAATACTTTGTAGATGGTTGTAGACGCCATCTTGGCTTCGAGAATTGCGGTCGAATCCACGTCGCTCCGACTTCTGAGTCGCGATTCGGTGGTTGAAACTGAGGTTTTCGTTTGGATAGTGATAACCAAGCTATGGTGAAGTGAAAATCAACCAGTGGCCGGAGTCGCGCGTGACTGTAAGTATTTTCAAGTGAGAAGATAGATGAACAGTGTTTGTGCGTCACCGCCCTTAGCCGGTGTCACGCCCGATGTATTCAAACCGGATTTTCTAGACAACAAAGGAGCGGTAGGTCTTGCCTCCTATTACGCTAGTGCAGTTTTGCAGTGCGCACATTTTGAGATAAAAACCTCCGCCATCCGTATTACAGAAGAGGAGCTACTCAAAGCTCTATATAATGTTATTGACAGGCGGCCTCCTTGGACGACATCTTAAACGCCACCGGACCGTCGATAGAGCGTCCTCGAGGCTTATTGGCCACCGAGCCGACGAACGCAGGCCTCAGGTTGGCTGCCACGGCAGCAAATGCAGGCCTCCAATTTCCTGCAACTGGAATGGCGTCTAGGCTCCTGAATGCCCGACGGATCACGGACGACCAATCAGAATTTAATAAGTTTAACAAATTTAATATATTTAATAAATTTAAGACCTTAATATTAAAGGTAAAATTCAATTGAAGATAATAAATAAAATTAAGGTGTACGAACCAGGGTTAAAATTAATATTTAAATCAATTATTGAAATACTCTAATTTAAATTAAAGTTAAAATTCGAATTAACGTAAGATTAAAATTATTAGTCAAAGTCAGGATTGAAGTTAAAATTAAAATCGAATTCGCAAGTCAATGGTTAGAAATTGTAAATTAAAAGCTAAAATTATAGGGAAAATTAAAATTAATATTAAAATTAATACTGGATGCCAAAACCAAGGGTCGAAAACGGACAGTCCTATCAAGGGCAAAATTAGAAAGAGAAGTGGAGCCGAGAAAAGGAGAGCCGAGAATGCCTTGCCCGGGAAAGTACCTGGAGAAGCCAGTGTTGGTAGCCACGCGTGCAAAGGCCGCAGCAAGTGCGAACAACCGCAATATATATAATGCCGTAAAAGGAAAGTCGACGTGTAAGCGAAGGGTGATTGCTACCCCTAAAAAGCCTCGCCCTGAGGAGCCCAAGAAGGAGAAAGCTGAGAGCGAGGAATCTCCAGGCACTCAGCCAACGGGCTCGATTCGGAGATGGTGAAACGCGCGAGCGAGATTGAAAAGAAGGTGCTAGCATTTTGCATCAACCCGTTAGAGAAGCTGGGAAAGAAAGATGCCACAACGGTTATAGGAGGCTTCGTTGAAATGCGCAAGATCGTCGTGTTCCTGACACTGAAAAATAGGTTCCTCTGTGGGAAACTAGAGGAAAGTCTCACGTCGTCGGGCGAAGCAAGGTCGTCGCTAACCGGCGCCGTTTCTGGGATCCTGGAAGCGATAGAGCACCTCGAACCCGGGGCCTGGAGTGCCACAGTTAAAGCCGCTGCGAATGGAAAATCATCCTACGCTGCTAAGCTTAAAACGTCTAGAAGCGTAGCGCCGGCACCAGCAATAATGCCATCAAAGAACGTGGTAGTTATAGCACCGACGTCGGAGGAAACCGACATCAGAACGAGTGAGGGAGCGCACGAAGCGGCCTTCACCTTCATTAGCACGAAGAGGATGGGCATCCAGGCGATGTCAGTGCGCCGCGCACAATGCTATGGCATAGTGGTAGTAACGACTGCCGCAGAAGGTATCAAAGCGTCCGCGGAGAACGCCAGACTAAAGGACATCGGACTGAAGCTTGGAGGGGCGGAAGTGGAAGAAAGAGAATTCTGCTTCTGTACAGGGAGGAAGGATAGCGATGAGACCAACTGGGTCGCAGAAGTTAGCCCTCAAGTGCGAAATAAAGTGCTATCTGGGAAATTGTTCGTCTCCTGGAATGCGCGCAGGGACCTGGCCTTCGTCGCCGTCAGCCGCTGCTGCATATGCCAAGGTTTCGTGCACGTAGCGAAGCACTGTTGGCAGAAGCACGACACCTGCAGTCGCTGTGCAGAGACCGGCCGCGATACGAAAGCGTGCCCAATCAAGAAGGAAGACGCGGTCTGTGTCAACAGCAAACGAAGAGGCAGGAAATGCGATCATGCAGCGCCCAGTATGAATTTCCCTTCGTACAAAGGCTCACTGGAGATGTCCGCTGCAAGAACCCTTTATCAATAAAAAGAGAAACGGCCAGACCGTGGAGATGAGGGCCCTGCAACACAGTATGCAACGATCACGTATAGTACCATTCGTGGCTAGCTCGCACGTGGAACAAACGGGCGCCGACGTCGTATTGATGCAGAAGCCATATACCATTGAAGGTAAAATACCCTGATTTGGGACGAGCGTCACGATCGTGTGTCGCGGAGATAAGAGCGCCTCAATTCTCTTGGCGGTGTGGATTATAGGAATACACCTCTGGGCTCTTGAAATCGCGAGCCTGTGCACCAGAAACTGCGCCTGTATCCTGATAAGTGACGGAAACACCGAGATATCCGAGGTCAGTCAATATTTTCCGCCGTCCGAAAATATTGAAATGGGTATTGCGCAGCTGGGTAGGGTGCGCACGTGTCTGCTGGGTAAGGTGGTCACCGTTGGAGCAGACGCCAGCGTTAAGCAGCACCTGTGTTTCAGCAGGGAGATTGAAGAGCGCGGTGGGCTCCTCGACGGCCTAATTTCTCAACACGGCCTGCTGGTGCTGAACGGACTATGCGATGTTACAGAGTTCGAAACAACGAGCGGAAAATCTATTTCGACGTGACGCTCGTCACTCCGGAAGCATAACTGCGTGCTCACGACTGGAATGTGCACGAGGACGGAACCTACAGCGGCCACCGTATACTGGAGACGCGACTTAACCTCAAGAAGAGGAAAGCACCGCCACGACCGCTACCACCGTAATACCACTCCAGGAAGGCCACGTGGGACAATTTCCAACAATTCATTCTGGTAGAGGAGAGGAACTTGGTCGAAACGACAATCAGTTGCCAAGAGGACATTGAATGTATGGTCGCAGCCAGCCATGCGGCTATACCGAAGGAAAAGTGGCACGAAAGAACCAACCCGCGGTGGACGCAGGACCTCGCACGTGCCAAGCGTGAAGCATACAAGGCACGAAGGAAGTACCAGGGGACCAAGGACACCGCAACGTGGGAAAGAGGAAAACAACGGAACCGCGTGTTAAGGAGGAAATACGGCCGGCTGGCGACGAACACGAAAATCCTAAGCTAGCACCAGTTCGTCATCACCGAGTGTAACAAGGAGCCCTGGGGTGTCGTTTACAAAACCGCGCTTGGCTAAGTGAAAAGGGAAGAAGCCACATGCGCCCTTCGAACGCCCAATGAGGAAACGTCAAGCTAGCAGTCCACTACAGAGGCAATGGTGCACGCGCTCGTTTCCGATGCCTACGCGCAAATAGAAACTCCTGGGAAGCGGTGGATCCGAGAAGAGGCAAAGAGCCCGCCGAACACATCAGACTGCTCGCCCTTCAAACACGTCGAACTAAGCAATGCGATCATGCAGCTTAGCGGACGGAAGTGCCACTTTCCCGACGAAATCGAGACCGAGGTTATACAGCCAGCATGAGTATATCTCCACCTGGAACTGCTGAAGCTCCTCAACACGTGTTTGGAACTAGGAGTATTCCTGAGACGATGGATTCTCGGGAATAACACTTCAATGCCGAAAGGACCGGACCGCGACAGAGGCAGTCACAAGGCGTTCAGATAGGTATGCATACCGTCAATGGTTGGCAATACATTGGAATGACTTATGGCGAGAAGGATGACACCGATCTTCATCGAGCACGCCCTGTCCACTTACCGGCAATTCGGGGTTCGGCCTGCGAAATCAAAGGAAGACGCCATCGTTGAATTCCTTAAAACGGTCGACGAGGTGCAGGAATCGAAGTACGTACTCGCAATTGCACTGGACATATCCGGTGCTTTCGACAACGTGTGGTAGCCAAGCGTGCTGCATGAGCTAAAGATAAGAAGCTGCGCGCGAAACCGGTACAAGTTAGCGCAAAGCTATTTTGACCACAGAAAGTTGCAAATACCAGGAAGGCACTAGACCGTTGAGAAGTCCATGACGACGGGCTGCCCACAAGGTTCAACATTAGGTCCCAGCTTTCGGAACCTTCCATATGATGACTTTCCGGCGCAGCTGCAGTCTGGCCATATCAACTGCGAAACAGTTGCATATACAGTCGACATAATCATCCTCGTCGGGGGCAATTCGAGAGAGGACCTACGACGGAAGGGGCAAGATGCGGTTACTGTGATCTCGACGTGGTGCAGCCGGAGGAGGCTGTCTCTGTCTGCCGAGAAAACGGAGGTGCTACTGGTTAAAGGAAGGCTGGATGCCGAGCGACCACCGACAATACGCATCAACGGAAGAAAACCAAAGGTGCGCCCATGCATCAAATACTTGTGTATCCATCTTGAACGAGCCAAAAGATCGACAAGCACGTTCATGAAAAGTCGCAAAATTGCAGGAATGTGTTCAACAGCCTAGCAAAGATAGCAAAGGCAAACTGGGAACTCGGACACAGAGCATCAAGAACTCTATACAGGAGCCTCTTCGTTCCCATAGCCACATACGACGCAGCTGGCTGCAGCGACCTGTTGAACCAAAAGGCGACAAAGGTACTTGAGATATCACAGAGGATGGCGCTCCTACATATGCGAGGGTACACCAGACGACCTCCACAGAGGTACTACAGGTAATAACAAGCGAAATGACAATATATCTGGTACTCCAAATGCGCACCAAATGGTACGAAATAAAAAGACGTTCAATGGAATCTAACGGAGAGCGACGACGTCTCGGGAATAGGCTAATGCAACTTGACAGGGCGCTGGCGAATGGCCGACAAACGACGGACAACATACGCTTACTTCAGCAGCGTGAACTAGAGGACCAAGGGCAACTGGATATACTTAGGTCACTACGTGACATTTCCACTTAGCGGCGATGGTGGCTTCAACAGCAAGTTGAAGAACCTTGGACGCAGCGAAACAGAACTGTGCTACTGCTGAGACGAGGAAACGCCGAGGTATATCATTGAAGAGTGCTCCCTGTACAGTGAGGTGCGGCGTATCCTCAAGGAAGGACTCGAGGCCCAAAGTTTCTGGTGGAGTCAACAGTCCCGCACAGATATCGAAAAAGGCGTCCCGTCACATCCAGACATTTGCATGCGACGTCCTCTCCGCCAAGGGGAAGGAATGGCGTGGTAAGGAGAAACAAAGGTAGGCAAGAACCATACGCGGCGGCAGCGGGAGAGGAGGCCGCGTGGAAGAAGGAGAAATCGTAAGCAGAGTACAAGGAAGATGCGCACGACAGGCTGATGCAGAATCCAGCGGAAGCAGGACCAATCGCTGCTAAGGAGGAAGCAGCAGCACAGGGACATGAGAAGAATGTGGTTAGAGAGGCCGACGATGACCGGCATCTGAGGGATCCCAGAACCGGGGATGAGAGGTAAGATACCTGCGACCGTCACCGGAGGCGGTGTTCACAGGTAGATAGCGTGACGGTGCAGGAATATCGGCAAAAGCCATCCTGCTGGGACCGAGTGAAGGCTGATTGCTCCGCCTCGACGTGTCCCTCGCTGGTAACGATGATCGGGCAGCTTGAAATTCCGGAGCCTCGGCCAAGTGACCTGCTTCCCGCAAGGGTATGTCCAACTTATCCCATGATCCTTTAACGGTGAGTGCACGCTTTTCCAAGCCGCGAGTTCAACACCTGCACACGCGTTCCCCTGCAGTGGCGACACTATAGAGTCCAATAACGTCTTTTGGCGAAACCGTTATAAAGACTGAGCTCGAGGTACGGAGCGGTCGCCAGCTGGCGATCCGCGTAAACGCGCAAGACACATGTATAGATGGCTATGGTTAGTACTGTATATACAGCTGCTGATATCTCGAGCCATAATTGATACGTCCTTTGATCGTTCGCGAAATGCTATAGTATTTAATGATTAGTGGGTCGGCTAATCCAATGGCAATGATGCTATTCATTTGTATTCATCGACTATAAACACTCTGCTGCGCTCTGCTACACTTTGGTACACACTGCAATGCCCCGCTCTGGATAAGTTTGGGAAGGGAGAGTTTGTAAGGTTAGGTCATATTAGGGTAAGACACGAGTCCGCTTTATTTGCTGCGATACTGTGGTTTTCGGCGCTTTACTATGCACTGCCGTCTACTACTGCGAAAAGTTTCGCATCGATATGCTGTACTGCGGTAAGGTTAGTGTGTGCAACGATGAATAATGTTAGGATAGCAATCGGTGCTATGCGTTGCAGCCAGAGGCATTCGGTTGTATAATCTGCTGCGCTAGGCTCTGCTGTCCTCAGCTGCATGCACTATGCCGTGCTAAACTATGTATAGGCAAGGTTAAGTTAGCTTCGCTTTGGAATCTGTGCTTCTCGCTAGTATTGTCTGGTATTAGGCGCATTGGAGTTCTCTCCAGTTATCTGTGCTGTTTTCCTGCGTTCCGCTGATCATAGCTGCAGTTAGGTTAGGGAAAGTAGTGTACGCGCGGTTAGCGCATGACAGGCTTGGATTGGTTAAGCCAGCATAGTTTCCGGGTCTGTATTTTTCGCTGTGCCCTGCACTGCTGCCGTTAGGCTTTATTGCGTCAAGGTAGGATAAGTTTGGTTAGGGTATGTTGGCTTAGGTTAGAAATTTGTGCTGTAGGATGGTCTTCGGGGGTATGCGGCGCATCATTGTGTTCTGCTGCCCTGTGATGCGCTTTCCTGCCCTCTGCGATGCTCTGCTGTGGTTGGGATAAGTAAGATTATGCTAGGTTGGGTTACCATGGGAGTCTGCGCTATCCTCTGCTGTTTGTTGATATTCAGCGTACTACGGTACTCTATTGCGCGCCGCTCTGCTTTGCTACGTTTGGGTTTATTTAAGGTGGGCCTGGCCAGGAACCTGGGTTATTAGCTGATATCCTTTGATATCCTGCGCTTTACTGTGCTCTTTTGTACTCTGCCAAGCTCTGCTGTGATCTGCTGCGCTTTCCTGTGCTTTGACGAGCTGGTGCACATATTCGGATCACTCTTGTCCAAAACTCTGCTTGTCGGTGCTACTCGATCTTATGCGACGCTATACCGTGCCCTGCTGCGTTCTGCAGCGCTTTCATGCGCTTTGCTTTACTCCGCTTCGTTTAAGATAGCTGGGGAAGGAGTTGTAAGATTTGGTTAGATTTGGATGTCTTGGTTGCGGTTAGGTAATGTAAGTTTATGAATCTGTTATATTCCATGATTTTTCGGTGGTATCATTAACCGAACTCTTTTCTGCTGCGCCCTATAGTTGTAGCGATGCTGGTTGTAGCGGTGCTGTTCGAAGAAGTGCTAGTCCATTTTAATCGACCGCATTCGGCGCTATACCGTACTCTGCTGTCACTAGCGCTGCTTTCCTATGCTCAGCTGCGCTTTCCTGCGCTCTGCTGTGCCACGCTGTGGTTAGTGCCGGTTATGATAATTAAGGAATCTGTGCTATTTGCAGCTCTTCATTGGTTTCCGGAGCATCACTAGTCTCCGTTGTGCTCTCCTGCGCCCTGGTGAGACCTCCTGCCATTAGCTTCACGCTGCTGTGTTCTGTTCTGTTTGTGATTCTATCCAATGCGATACCGGTCACTGAAGTTCTGTGCTGTGGTAATTATGCTCCTCGGAGTGCTGCCGTCCTGAGCAGTAATGTGCTGTGCCCTGCTATGCGGTGATATTCTGTGCCACTTTCTGCAACGCGCTGGTGTCGTGGTGGAACTTAAAAATTTCATGCGTAAATAATCGATGTCCTCTATTTCCTTACAGATGCACCATCCAATCCAGATGAAGCTTGTGGGCGGCGAAAATTTTGTCAGTGGGTAAATACTCAATGGCTCATTCCGAAGAAGTACCAAACACTGCACAATGATCTTCCCTCTTCTTTTCTTGAATATGAATATGCCTGTTAGCCCGTATTTCCCGCCTTTGCAATGCGAATATCGTTTTTGGGTAAGCTTCCAGCTTCTGATACTGCGCGCAGTAGGAAATGAAAAATGGAAATCGGACGGATAGTAGCTTATATTATAATTTAGACAGGAATGGATGATACTTAATCCAAAGTTCCTTTAAGCCGTTGATGGCAAATCGATTTAAGCGCAGGACAAGGAAAATTGTATTGGAATTATTTCTTTAGGTGCAGGTTGCGAAATTACAGTAATTGTATAAAGAAAAGCAGACATGCAGTAAACAAAAATAGCACAATACCTGATTCAAGTTACTACTAACAATTGTAATCGCCATTAGTCTAGAAAATAGCAAATGATATTAGTGTTGAATATGATGATTTATCATGTACATAACATTAACCCATTGGCAGATTTCAATCATCCTTTTGACCAAATTAATTAATTAAATCATTTGATTCATTCCAAAATTCGGCACAATGGGCTTCGTCGGTTACAAAAATTGTGCTCGTATCTTTCAAGCAGCGTATGCATGTTGCAGTTCAAATTAAGTCGTATACCTTTTATATTCCCGTGGTTTGCACACATGAAGAGGTTAGTTTGTAGAACTAGGTGACCCTATTGATTAACAAAATGTTCTAAATATTATTACGTAACACGTATGTAACACGTCCTTGAAAGCCAATGCTCTACAAACCCTCAAACTAATCGCTAACTTCATCCCACCTTTCAAGCTCAACCCTTCACACTCAACTACCGCTTAGGAAGTGCACTTTTCTTCCTTGCACTCGATTCTGTAGAAAAGGAATCCATACCCCTCATACCTGATAGTCCTAATAAATATAGTGGAGAAAAGAGCAAAAGGGCGGAGAGGCAGAGGGCGCACACACCCTTCTCTTTTCATCCGTGCACCTTCCCTTCAGTCTCGTCTTCCAGCCTCCTCCTTCATCGTCCTATTCCCTAAAACCCCTCGTCGTTCCGTTATAAGTTTTCCTTGCGACTTGATTATATCTCCTTTGACTCCTCAATATCCTGAATCCCGCACATATGCCAATTAATTAGTATTTAATGGACACGTCTTGAACTACATTCTCCAACACCATCGTGACGCAAGCACCGAGAGGCTACGACGGATTCGTTAAACTGGTTGGCATGTGAAATCTGTATGACGGTCAGGTTCTTTCCTCGTCTTAACGAATGACTTTATTCTGGGCTGCTGTTTTGAATCTTGGGGAGGAAGTAGATATGACTTGGGGCAGATGTTATCGCACAGTACGCGACGATATAACAGCACAGCCTGCAGGTTTCTATGTTCCGTATTTCGAAATTCATTGAACGCATGGGTCACATACGTATTCGCTTGATGTCTTCAGTCATTAACACCGCAAGCGAACAATATTTAGCATCAACAATCCTTTCTACAAGTTTTACCGGTTTATGCGAAAAATCACGGCAACGCAATAAAGCATGGCGGACGTGCCACAAAAGGACAGAGCAAAGAGTGTACGATTTCAAAAAGCCTCTGCTTTATAATCTTCTACAATTTAATGTAATGAATCCGAGTCAAGGAGCAAATACTGGTAGCCATGCCAATTTTACGAAACAAATAAATAAGAGGAATTGATTTCTGCTACCTTTATTATAACATTTACATAATATCCTGAAGATAGCAACAGGGTCCTCAAAGATTTTATCAATTGCTTTGTGTAACGCTAGCGTTCCCCCCTCCAATCGAATTTATCTCTGATCAAAAATAACTTTTTTCTACCGACATTTTCCGCTCTGATGTAATTCGAAGGGCACTGAAAATTATATAGTGGACTATCATCTTGTCGCATATTGTAGCTATTGCTGTGTGATTTCATGAAGAGTTTCTCCCTCTTTTGTCTCTAAAATGGAAGTCTATGTGTGGATACAGATTGCACGTGGTATTAAATTTTAGTTATCATTACTTTCGTTCTATATAGGTTTCATACTATTAATTTCGTTGCTTGTTCTGTCTAATATGAATATTTACATGCAGGTAAATGATTTCATTCAGACAAATTTTGCTAAGTATATTCCCGGATATGTGGTATTCAATTTTACCTTAATTTATACGCACACAGTGGTAGGAGGGGTGTGAATTTCTAAATTTGAAATAAAAATATCCCCTTGGAATGAAATGGTGCAGTTAATGCCTTGGAATTATACTTCTCGCTATTATTAAATGTATTAGTTCACATAGACAACTGTTTGGATGTTCTTGAAAGTGAAGTGGATAACTTAGACTAGACTTGTATATTGTAGTATATAGATTTGTATGAAATATTGAGCACTATGTAATTCCATTATGTAGAAATGAACGCAACGGAATAGTTATATATTAGATGCCGTACAAAGATGTATTTTTCAGTTTATTTCATTAGAACAGAATTTTGGGATGATATCCGTGTTAGTTCCGAGGTGATAGTTTAGATTTAGCAAAAGTTATATACATCGGTAAAATACTACTTACAAATAGTTATATTGGGTGCTTTGGTATACCATAAGTGTACCTCTCGTCCTTTTCAGTCTATCTTCAATAATTTGTGAATTTTGCATTTCGCCTCATTTCGGTCATTATTTCAACATACCCATCCGATTAACCGCACACCGGAATCGTTTGCCTTCACGTCATGAGCTACAACTATTAAATTATCACGCAACATTTACGGAGGAGGGGTTCTTTCATTATATGCAAGGGTAAAGATTAAGAATGAAAGGTTTTGCTGCAACGAATACCAAAAACAACCACCCATCAGCTATAAATATTCGCCCATGATCAAGTGTACCCAAATTCAGCACGAAATTTTTCGAAACGAGATAAGCTCGCGAGCAGAGCACCGACACACGAATTACGAAAGGTAACAGAATGGAAAATAATTCTAGTATTGTGAAACGATCGCGGTGCAGAGATTCGAGCAATTAAGTTTTGGCCATATTTTTCGAGGCAGGGTGGACGAAATAAATATTGTGCACGGTGGATATGTGTGGAGGATGGAAATCGAATGCTAATGAAGTATCAACGACACCCGTCATGTGGTATTGGCTCAACTAGACCAACGATTGCGCTCATACCTTCCATTACTCTATGTATGTATGCGTGTGCGTGACACTTTTCATCTTTCTGCAACACCGTCCATCTTTTAGTCCTACGTTTCCATACCTCCACTTTTCCCTTTGCAACCACATAGCCATGGCCGGTAAACGTGATGGAGCTTCATCAGAAAGAATCACGGGAATCGATGTGCACATGCACACTCGTGAAAGAATGGAATATTTCATCCGTTTTCTTTCGCAAGGATTTTATAAAACGTAGGCGTTAATTTGTATTTGGTAACGATACGCGTGTAAATGCTTCCGGTAAATATGAAAATGTTAAAGAATATTTTTGTCGCCATTTTGAGTAGATATTTAAGTAGACATGTTGAGAATATTTTATAGCAATGAAAATTCGATATAATGCTGAAATTAGTATGGTATATGTCGTTTCGGTTAGATTATGCATTTTAAGAAAGGAAGCCTGACGGAATTAGTATAGTGAGTTGGGCACATACATATGATCGTAAAATTCAAAATGATATTTTGGCGACAGAAGTAATGAAATGAGTAATGATTTCAAAATGGTAATATTGCTTATTACGTATATACATAGTTTTATTGCGTGCTTCCTGCGTATTACTAATTAACGCAGAATCATGTTTCTTAAGATTTTTAAGACAACATTTCTTAAGATTTTTGTTACATTGGGGTGAATGCTGGATCACTGACCTACAAAGGTAATGCACTCTAGAGGTTTAGAAATAAAATTTATTTCAAGCAATGCGATTTTAGTTGAATTATATAGCCATGGTTAGTAGTAATTAGGAGTATGCGACATAAAATCTTCATATCATTTGCCAATAAACTGACATTTTGTGAAGATAACGCCAGCAACTACCTTTAAATATAGACAATTATTTCTCTTAGGAAGTCGGAAAACAAATTCCTTGTTACAAGTTAAAGCTCGTTTCAAACAAAATAAATTAACTATGATGAATATAACATTTTTTGGACGCTTTAATACCTTTATGGGTGATTAACCATCTCCTAACTATATTCCAACAAATTTCAAAATAAGCGAATCTCAAGCGTGCGTTAAAAGTTATAATACTCGTAATTACTAGTGGCACAGAAGCAAAGGATTTAAATTCGAAGTAATGAATTACTCTGCTAAAAAGTGAGACTAAATTGATTCTCAAACTGATTAAGCGAAACTTTGTTTATTCCCGTGAGCTGGGAATTCACTCGAAACATTAATAGAAGCAGATTTTCTTACAAATACAGCGCAATCGTTTCAGGTGCATCTCATGTTTTCTTCGCGGATAGTAATACGATTCACGTGTAAGTGCAGATTGCGAGTAAAACATTCGAGCGAATACTCCATTGATTCAATAACGTATTCGATATTCAATCCTTTCCAGGGTTCGTTTAGACCATGCCATCAAACGCGCACAAATATACTCAAATGAACGAGCTCCAGGCATCGTAAAATTAATTTCTCTAAGCGTAACTATTTTAAAAGAAACAAAGGTTTTAAAGCTTAAAAAGTGCAATAAATAGCGAATTAGATATATTTCTTACAATAATCATGGCATCAGAGTATATCATAATTTCTCTAAAGAATTGGTGCATAATTTCTAACCAACATCAACCAAATATTTTCAATTAATACACCAAAGTATATGAGAAAATTCTGAACAATTTCCTGCCAAAAATTACCTATAAACTCTTCGCGAAGTTCGGCAATAGTAAAAGCAAACATTTATCAAAAATCTCTACTGAAGCTGCCAATTGTATCGTTAAAATCATAGCCATTCGGAAGAAAACAGTTCCTGGGGGAAATCCTCCATGACTCGGAGATCTAGCAAATTCCATCTTGGCCCTGTCTAATAACTCTCGTCGATGCATGCATGCATGGAAAAAAGCGCGGAGCGGGAAGGGGTAAAAAGGAACAGAGGCAGAGGAGCCAAAGCGTGGCGGCTGCGCGGTGGGAGGAATTGCCATATGTATACCGTTGAAATTCTGCTTACTTTTGCCGACACCGTGTCCCTCGTAAGAAACGACACACTCAGTTAGGTGTTACGCTTCATCCACGTTCCATCCATTCTATGGACCGATCCGAACCGGCACGTCATATGTGGGTGAACTGAAGCCTGGATAGGGAATATTTAAGATCACTTTAATACGTTCACCGTACAAACTTCTAATTCGGACAGATCTACGAAGCACGTAGTTTTGCCACACGTGCGTGGCACAAACTATCATGTATGATGCAGGTTCGCGTACATGTATGATGAATATTTGTGCCATTGTAAATCTACGTTAATCAGCCTTCATAGATAAGGACGTGAAGGTGTGTAACTACGTTATAGATAACATTTTCTCAAATCTATACAGGATTATTAACAAAGGAATGCAGTAACTATATTCGGCGAAGTTAAAACCGTCTACAAGTGTCTGAATCCAGTTACACGAGATGGAATTGAAATTCGTAGGTCGATGTTCCCAATTTTAGTAAAGGGATTGTTACGCGTACTCCAACGATTGCCAGAATCGGCAATTTGTGTTGTTATTGCCTTTTCCAGCTTGCCGCAGTTGCAATAAACGGAGTGAAAGTGTCTCGGAAAGCTTTCTCGTCTACTGAAGCAATGGAGAGAAATACCGACATTAATTGCAGTCCGACTCACCCCTCTGAGGTAATCGAAATTACATCATTCTCGTGAAACGTCAAGGATTGCATTACTCAGAACACATGAAAATTAAGTATTCTGGAAATGTGCTCAACGTAACCTATTGTGAAAGGCGTCATGGAAACACACGTTTTTATTTCGTTCTGGCCAACACATTCATTGCTGCATGTACGGTATCGCGTATAATAAGAGTTCCAAAGGTATAACTAATATTAGGTCTGTAATTTAAAGATGTAGCAGAAAATTCTATACTGTATATTATTAATCCTGGACTTCTTTCGAACAACGTAACTAATAATATTAGCTTAATAATACCAATATTGATTTAAGACCTTGGCACCCTGTGGCATAATAAATTACACATGTACTATGGACCACAAATTTTCATTTTATTAAATAAAAGATCCCTTTAAAATTCAAGTTGATTAGTATCTTCGTAGTTTACTCGTAATATACCATGAAATGCATATTGTAACAGTTTCCGACTTCAAGTTACACTAATGTCTTTTACTCCTGATTTCCCGGCGATAAGGAATAGGTGTGAAACGTATACCAAATTTAATCTCCTACCTTACATTCCATTACAGTAATTACTGATCGTTTTATATTTTCGAGGCCCAAAAAGGACATTGAATATTTCCAATAGGTAGCAAATGTCGTAAGCTTTGCACGTAGCCACCGCATTGGCACCCCTTTCCTAAAATTGCTCTTTGGAACGCGATAACAAATACCAGGTCTCACAACGTGGACGTGGCTGCGCAACGAGACACGACGTGCGCCCTAGTGGAAAAGCCTGCTGGCGACATCTGTTACAAAGTTATCTAATCTAACGTGGAGTGAAAGATGTTAAAGAGAAGCTACTGACACTTTATTATATTTCGTGTCTTACAAAAACAGTTTCGGTTTGGTATACAAAAATTTATACTCCACTGACGCAAAGCTAATATGCTACACTTCACCAGGCTCTAATATTTCTGAGTTCTCGAAAATTTGGTGGATCAAATATGATAAACGCGGGTAGAGAATAGCTATGTTACAATCGCAACATTCCCGAACGAGTTCGCGATTTTACAAAAGACCGACTAGCTTACGAAACATACCCCTGTGTACAAGACGCTCCAGTCTGAGCATCACGATCGGCCCTAGCCCTCCTCAGCCATTGCCGACGATGACATTGCCATGACTTAACCGTGAACCAATGTAGTCCCCGAGCCAATGGATCTCCCAGAGCCGCTACGCGGGTATAGTGAGGCCTTGCAGCCGGTGCGACATTACCAAACCCTGCTCCATGTCGTAGAACTTAATCATCCCAAGTGTTATGACGGTAGACACATGCCGGGCCAACTACAGGCCTATACCCAAGCAGCGTGCGACTAGGGCTGCAGTAACCTCGCATTGATTCCAGATGGCACCGTGATCAGAAAGCCATCCTTGAAACCGACGTACGATGAGGTTGTCAGTGGTTTGAATGAGTGTCGGAGACGGTTCGTGACGATGACCTACGATGCACAGTTACATCGAGAATGTCGCGTAGGCTACTTGGTACTTAAGGACGACCGTGCTCATCGGGGAACAACTATGATATATTTGTTAAGCGAGAGGGATAACGAAGGAAGAACATGGAAAAGATGTATTCGCTCCAAATAATGTTGCCAACGTTTCATCAAATAACTTGGACGAGATTTTTTGCCTAGTAATCTATCTTGAAACATTTATAACGACCTAGATCTAACCGCATGCATCCCTCATCATCCAACAACGTCTTCTCTCTTGTTACCTTTTGTGTCTAAACGCACGCGTCCCTCATCGTCCAACGAAGCTTTCCAGGATAAATCTTGAGAAACCTGAAAACTAAAATGAGAATGTATTGATTTAAATATGAACCCAAAGGAAGGCGGATTAGTTACACGAAAGAAAAGAGAAGCGAGACGAATAGAAACAGCAAACGACAACGAAATTGAAGGAATGATAGGTCGATGAGACAGAAACAGCCCATCGATGATATAAACTGAATTCTAGGTAACAATCCAACGATGAAAGGATTCCGAAATAGAAATAGGTAGATGCTGAATTAAAACAAGTGTTGGGGGTGACGTATATATGGAGCAGACAATTGCTTTCGACTAGCGCGAAGATCAAGACAATGACCACCAATCGTCTCCACCTCAGCACCAATCCACCGCAATGTCACCACCAACCAATCCGCCTTCGACAAGTTCGAAGTCATACATGTTGCTGTTGAAACGTCAAAATGACAAATGAACTCGAGTTCATACCAGCGAATTCAGATAATAAACCAGTAAAGCAAATATGTAGATCAGTTCTGGGAAAGACTGGTCAGAAGGGGGAACGTGGAGTCAAATTAAAGGCAACAATGATAAATATGAATCGAAACGAGAATAAAAAGCGAAAGAAAACTGTGCAAAGTTTATTTACCAAAGCTAGCTTTCCCAAATCTGACCCTCGGGAAGGTCGCCTAGGTCCCACTGGTGATGTCCCGGAGGTGCCTGGTCAAGACGTCGAGGTATCTCGTCTGAGCTCCACCAGGCATGGACCTGAAAAGTCGCGCGGTTCCCCTTTTATATGAGCCCCAATCAGATTCTGAAATCGGCCGAGGACGTTCGAATTTTGTCGATTTCGTTAATAAGTATATTTTCTCCATAATATTCGATATCTCCTTACCTTTTTCGATTTCTATTTTAAATGTATGACTCGGGTTGTAAGTTACTAGCTTATAATATTACTATGTCAATTAGATGTTGACAATAAATTCAATACCTTTTGCAAGATTAATAATAACATTTACTGGTTTCCTAAATTAAGGAATTGTGCTGTACACAACGTTATGTTAAGTTAACCATACTACTTTTTATGTGTATGTGTCTCTGTTTGAGCATATATATTTTACCGTTCTATCAATGCAGATCATCATCCTAATGTTGCTTCTTGGTGGATTCTTCTTCAGAGAAATGGACAGAATACGGTATCGTGATGCAAATACGTGTCATATAACTAACTTGTTACAAAAATCCTGTAATATTTGTAAGAATTATGCTCGGAGAGATGTTTCTCATCTCTGATAGCTATTTATGATTATTCGGAAGCAAAACAAATTTTAATTAAGGACATTGATTAACTCGGAATGTACTCATAAAACTTGTAAGACAAGAATGATCCTCCTGTCGTTCTTGCCGCTTATTCTTGTATAGACACCCATTTTATACGCGAGGACGCTAGAGCAACTTGGATTACGCATTCGTTTTTGACAAAGTGGACACTAAAGGAATTTCGGAATGGTTATCACAGATTTAAAAAGAAGTTGAAGTATATTGGACAGTGATACCTAGTGCCCCCTATTCCCTTATCAAGTTGATTTAATCAGCGACACCACAAACTCATAATTAAATATTGTGAGATGTTTTCATTCTATTTATTTTTATCACAAATTCATGCTACTAGAAATTTGTTATCATCAGTAAGCTTAATAATTCACATATTCTTTGTCCACAAACTTATATGGCTGTTTAATACTTAAGTAGCAAATGCTATTTTCCTACAACTAGCTTATAATAATGGTAGTTAGGTAATCATTTTATCATTTTAATATTTTCATAGTTAGTCTTATTTGGAAGTAATAAAATATTAAAGGGCAAGAACGTTCGGTACCGATAACACGTTTACATTCTGTACCTTTAAAATGTATACACAACCGTCCATGAAGATTACGAATCAATTATATATTCTGTTGATAGTACACTTCCTATCTCATTCGATTAGTATTAGTTACCTTATTTGCATTGACAATATATAGTATATTTAATTATACGCTTCACATATACTTAAACATAGCCAAAGTTCGAGCTATCACCTTTCTGCTTCGCTTCAATCTTACACCACGAATATTTCCAATTCAACAAAGCCTCTCGTTGTAGGCACCACACATACCACCCAGTATCCCTTCCTCGGTGTTCTCCATTAAAAAATCGCGTCTCTCCTCATTCTACAAAGAATTTCTCCGAAAAATTCTTCATCTATTTCCCTCAGAGATGCTCTTCCAGTATACATTGTTATATACATATTCAGATGAAGCTCCATCGTTTATCCAGATCTTATTTTGTAACGTCACCTCGTAATTTATCCCGTCGAGCATCTACACACCCAATGTCGTTGAAATAATTCACGAGAAATTGGACCGATTCTCCTTCCACTAGCATAATCGGGGCAGTATGGCGGTACAACCTAGCCGCAACGAGGTCAGGAAACGCGAAGGAGAAACTTATCGTTGGTGGTCAAACGTATGTGTCTGATAAGACTTGTCCTATCTCAATTGGATCAGAACGACTTCCAACGTAGTTGCTCGTACGTTTTCTCGTGATTGTCAGAGATGCGTACGCTATAGTCCTGGCTTTAAGCCTTAGTACGGACCTGTCCGTCAACCTTCGTGCGTCAAACGTGTTGTCGACCCTGGTAAATCCAATACAAGTCAAGTGGGATTCGAAATCTCTGCACTCTACTTGCATCGCTATAAAGGGATAAATAATCTGCATTTCGTTACTTGGTCTTCTTCCTTCAGAAGATATAGGACGACAGAGTGTCTACCTATAATTTCTTTCCTTTCTCAAACAAAATTGTCTGCCTTGAACATCGTCTCCCTATGGTATCAGCACATCATGGTGAAACATGGAAAAACTTTCGTGGTGCGAAGTATCCATAAAATTGGATTAGACTATGGTGTTAATGAAGCAGTTGGCACACCCTTAGAAAATATGTGAATAAGAAGTCGTGGATTCTTTGAAACCCAAATTATTGTAAAAATTCACGTGAAATTAGGCTATGCAGGTACTATGGGATGTAGGGACATGCGATGGGATGTGATGTGACTCCGATAATTATGAAGCTTATTCGGTAGAATCGAGTAAAGCTAATCTCAGAATGAGTTACAGTCTAATTTGAAAAATACGCGTACAATTAGTGCCATCATGCACTAAAATATTAATGCAGGTTACAGAAAAGGTATATCTTTCTAAATATTCAAAACCCGGAAATATGTCGTTTAAGAAATAGGAGTGAAAATGTGGGCACAGTCAATCTGAATATATTACACTGGTTTACATAGGTCTTATTAGATCCACCATAGATCCATCACTCATGCAAGCTTTACGCATACTTTTAAAATGGTATATTTACTCCCTTTCTACAATTTTCCTATTATATTCCCTTCCTTACACAATATTCACATAATACTATAAGTGTCATTAATACTGCAGTCTTGTTTGAAATTATTATTTGCAACTTACTGTTACGAACAATTCCTCAAACCATTGCACAGCGCATGCATCACTAGACCATCGTCGTCAATATGCAACATGTTATTTGCTTTTATCTTGAGTCACCAGTTAACATCAGAACACTGAATAAGGCAGCACTTCATGGAAACTCGCAAACATCCTTAATTCTTCTTTTCGAAACAGAATTTTTGTTTCTAATATATCTTTCAGTGCAGGCATCTGATTGAATTCGCTATAGATGGAATAATTGGAAATATTCTTAAAGTAGGGTTAGTTGATATTGCTATTATTGTAACTGACGAGATTAAACTTTGTCTTGTTGCCGGTATTCCTAAAAATGTTTTCGCTCCGTCCTTCTGAGTATAACTCTACACTCTGTATGTATCAGTCAAAGTATGGTCACAAAATAAATTAGGTTCAATCGATTCGCCGGTAGAATACACTGCGGAGATTTATGATTCGTTTGCAGTAAATGAGAGGCAACAAGGCATATAGAGATCTCGGACTTATAGCTACACACTGTGCCGGGGAAGTGGTACAACTGTAACTTATTCACGGTTGAGCGAAGAATGGTAATCGTATATGCATCGGGGATGTCATCGTGGTGATATCTAATCGCAGTGGTCGATTCCTCTTGGACTGGTAATATGGGAATGTGGAACAGAATGTATCATAGAATGAGCTTTTTGTCCCTCTTTTCGTTTTCGAATGCCGGACGTTTAAAAGGTCTTGGATTCGAAGACCGGTACATGTACGCGCTGTGAAATCTCGATTGTGTCTCGGTTTTACAGATATTCGGCCGTTGTCCATTGAGTAATAGTGTCTCGTATTTAGAAATTGCTTGTCTCACTAATAACTTGTTGGAAATGGTTGGGACTTTTACATCGATGTAACTGTGCGTCGCGTTTTTTCATTTTTGTTAGATACTATCGGTTAAGTGTGCTTCAGCAGAAGATTCCAGACCTAAAATTCATATGCAGAAATTTGTGCGTGTGTCCCTTGTTTAATGTTGGTGCTTCGAGTATACAACGTATGTCTGAATAAAGTGTACATATTATATGAAGCATTTCAATAAAGATAAGAGCGTATAAATAATCCTTCTCTTCCCTTAATATTAAATATGAAGAATAATTTTAATGCAAAAAGAGTATCTTTTAAATAATTATGAAAGCAGGAAATCAGGTATTCGTTATTTTAACGGATTTGGTAGTACTGGCGTTAAGTTTTATTTTACATAATACGAATTTAGAATATAAAATTGATAATGGAAACCATATTAATATATGGTAAGCTTTGTATTGAGGTATAGATTACTTCATATTTCGTTAATTTTTTATTCTATCTTTATGTGATAGTGTGAATCATTCTCAGGGATCCACTGGGTTCAAAAATATCAGGCTTTTAAGAACAGCCACCATATCTGTGATGTCTTTATACAAACAATTGATGTTACAATTTCATTTCAAGTGTCCATTAATTGACTCCTCTGTTTCGTATCCTTAGTAAATACTGTAAGGAATATCTTGTTATACCTAACGCTTTTTGTGATTCAATAGATATGAAGGTATCACAAGGAAGCTATTGTCCAAAAATTACCATTCTCCTTGATTTCCTGAATTTGTTATATCTTACTGCTCAAAAGAGAATACTCTAATACCTTAACGTACTGTAACTGGTATTCCAATACCCTAATACTTCATTATAGTCTTATGCTGTTAGAGGTAATAATAAAAGTAAATAAAACTGGAATCGACATATTAGGTTCAGGGATATAAGTTTGTAAAGAATAGAATTATAAACCCGTTAGGTTGTATGAAATTCCTGGTAATTTACAATTCACTACGCATTTAATATGGCAAAAAAACATATTGAATTTCTAAATTCAATGTAAATGCTTAAACTTAATACGCAATATATTAAATTTTTAGTCTGCTTTCCTGTGAACAATGGTTCATAACATTCTCCTCCTCTCTTAATTTATAATGAAAATAACATTCCTTGTCGTGAATGATGTACAGTAAGAAATGCTTTCTTGAAATCTGGAATCTAATTCTTCCAAAGCACGTGGTACCTGATAGAAATGCAACAGTGGTGTTACACCAATCTTATCTGCTATATGTTGATTCCCTGTTTACTGTAGTTCGTTGTAGTCAATCGTCGTCCTCGAGTCCTTAATATATAGATCAGTGCATTAGTACAATGTTGGTAGTCTATTGAATGTAATTCTTGGAGTTATTTATAGATATTGGTAAGGTTGTGAGGCAGAGACCACATTTATAGTAGCGGAAAAATTAACCAACTTTGAAGGTAATAAAAATGTTGAATAAAAGAAGTATCTGTATCCTTGTTCCTCTGGTATTGATAGTAAGGAACGAGAATTTTCAAACGGAATGCGCCTCCATCTAATGAATTAAAAATACATTAATAATAACGGATGATAATAACAAAAGTTCTCTGTATAGAATGTGAACTTTTTAATTTTAATTAGCATGTAATTTCATTAAAGACTCCTTATTAAATAAGAATCTGGAGAAATAGGAATAACAAAGAACAGAATAAAATATTAACGTTCAAAATGAAGTTCTGAAGTATGTTCTGCGGTAGCATTTATGCTTAACATAATATTAGTTGATATAATTAATAGTGATACAGTTGAAGGGGTTCTGAAGTTAGTGAAGAACGAAACCTTTTCCAAAATGATGACCTGAAGTTTTATTTTTCAACCAACCGGCTAATAACGCTTTGTTTCGTAACTTTTGTTTGAAAATAATCTAATTGAATACTCTGGTAGTTAATCTTCGCTCTGGCGCTCACTGGCGTGGAAAACTAAACGACTTTATGCTGAATCCATATTTTCATTGCAAAAATTGCCCCCACTTTTAACTTCCAAATATGAACTTCAAGCTTGCATTCTATATCATATTATTTTGAACATACTTCTCTGAAATTTTTAGCAATTATATTCACGATGTGTCAGAACAGTATTAATCAGGAGAATAAGTAAATAAATTTTCGATGGTGTAATAAATTCGGAGGACATGCATACATCATGTTCTAATGTTATGCTGTTTCCTGTTCAAACATCATTCTAGATTCCTTCCGTAGATATGTAAAACAGAAATAAGAAATAAAGTAAGATACAACTTAAAAACAATACGCATGCCAATATTACTGATAATACAAGCAGTGACTTTGCGGGACTCGTAAATATTAACTTATTGTAATTTTACATTACTTCTCTTTCTTCTTTCTTAGATACTAATTGTTATTTCTTATTACAAGATCTCCGAATGTCCAGGTTTCCAAATTTAATTTCCCAAATAATTATCTCCATATCGTATTTATCAAAGATTAGTTACCCGCTATAAATTCAACTTGCAATGATCAAAGCAGCGGTCCTCCACTGTGATCACTACATTTCCACAGTTACGCACTGTGTGGAAGAAGAAGGACGTTGAACTTTCAGCGAGAATAGAATATGTGTTGCAATTCTTCACCTGTTCCATTTATAAAATTAAGAAATATATACCTTTAATGCACACTATTCTTCAACGTGGTTTCATTCACCTTGGTTAATATTTTACACGTTACACGTATCCACTTCACTCTCGGTTCCCACGCAACAGTTGATATCTCGAATAGTCCAGCTCACTTTAGAACAGACAAATATGATAACATCCGAAATACCCGTTATTCGTGTTCCGGTAAGGAGCATTGTCGAAATCAGCGTTTAGATTGTATTCTAATTCTCATGCTTTTGTTTCGATTCTTCCACATCAGAATAATGCACGTTCCAAAATTTTGAATTTATACTCCTCGAATAAAGCTTTAATACGAGATTAAATTGTTAATATTACAGAAATTAGATGTTAATGGATAACAACTATATATAGTTTAGTTTTGCTTCAACAGATAGCAGTGTCTTAAATTCTAAATAAGCTATGAAAATAAATTTTAATACGATATAAACAATTAAGTTAGACTTTAATTGTTATGTTATTTTATGGAATAGATGGTGAACCGAAGAAGGGAAATTTACGACATAAATAAAGGGAAATAAATCGATAGGAGTGTAGAAGCTATTAGTGTATTTTATTTGTCAAGCATAGGAAATCCGATGAACAATAAACGATTCGCAGGTGTATCTTCGGCGTGAAACATATAAGGCAAAACACACGCTGATCTTGCGCCTCAGGTTCTTCGGCGTGATGGGTCCTCCAAGAAACTCCGAACCCCTATCAATGTAACATGACTTGGCAAACGCCCCACTTAAAGAGAACATGCACTGACATCCAGCAATACTCTATCTTCATCCCTTCACGCGATTCTATTCCCTTTTCACCAACTCCTTCTGTAATGTCAAGTCGATAATCCTTCTGAACGAACCGATATGAATTCCTTAATTTAAATTAAATTCATTATTTTTAAAGATTTGCTTTTGAAAGGTGTATCGATTAAGGAATATTATCATGTATTGATGCATCGTTCCAGGAATAGCTGTTTCTCTTGTGAGTTTAAAAGTTCCAACCCCAATCTAGAAATGATTGTTCTTCCTTATCACAAGACAAAAATAGTAATTTCTGAGCACTTTAAGATTAATGTTTGGAAAAGTGTGGTGATGGAGGTATAGTATATTATTGTGTAGAACAGAAGTAGATATTTAGAAAAACTTGACACGGAAAATACACGTTTCATTCACATTCTTTAAGCAAGTTGTAGTCAAATACTGTGATGTATATTCATTAGTCTTTACCCATTAAGGTACAGAATGGCGAATTCGAAAGCTATCTTCAAGATAGAAGTTAGAAATAACCGTGAGCATGAATTTGTGGCGAAATTGTTCAAAAATTGTGATGCATATGAACTAATGTTTTCAATCTTTTCCCATTAAGGAGTTATCTTCGTTAGGTATCGTTTTATATTATTTGTAGCAACATTCTTTATCCTTAAATTTGCGGAATGACGAATTTAATATCAGCCGTTTAGAACAGTAACTTCTATATTGAGAAGAATAATTTAATATCTCTTCTCCTCAAATCATTATTCCATATTTATAAATCAGTTCCAAATTCGTCGATTATCCTAGGTTCTCAGTTTTTTCCCATAAAAGGGCGATCCTTTTTCCCATTCGTTGGAATATTTCTCATCATAAATTTTGTATAATGACGAATTTTAGATTAGTTATATATAGCATGATAATTTCAAAATCAAGGGGACTAATTCAAAATTTCTTCCAGAGGAATTGTGTTTCTTTTTGGCACCTGTCATTCTATTTCAACCTCTCAATTATAAATTTATCGATTATTCTCGTTTCTCAGTTTTTCCCTTTAAAAGACAGTATTCCTTACCCTTTCCTTTAAACAATGACGAATTACGAATCCGTCATATCTAGGATATTGTAAAATACCATGTCAGAATGAACCACGAATCGGTGCTTGCCAACAAATACAACTTATGAACCGGTCTGTATTTTCTAGAAGCAAATGGAAAAGGTATTTTGTGTAACAAAATTAGGTTCCGTTCTCCTTATGGGGATGTGAAACGCAGGTTAGGAAAAGCATGGAAGCATGGTCCCCGACGACGAAAACGGAGACCTTAGAAATCAGTTACAGACCTTAGAAAGAGAGTTAAATTAAAGAGCGTCTATTTGTGTTTTTGTTTCGTTATCCTGATGTCCTTTCCGTCGTTATATTTGTTTCATAAATTTTGAGATTGTGTTATTCTGTTATTGTTGTTTTGTCAATTTTTGGTGTCTCAACGCTAGTTTTCTCCATTCTACAATTTAGTAACTTACTAATTTAGTAATTTATAAATTTGGTAATTTCAACATTAAGAATATTAATTTCTGTGTATATTATGCCACATAGTTTTCTTAATTGACAACATGATGCTGGTATACCCTCCATTGAGTCTGAAATTACGTGGAAACGAAAAACTGCCCACTAACCTTCATGGTGTTACTTTAGTTGTTTCATAAACTCTAATTGAGCGTATCGCAAGAAGTCATTTTTTTCTTTTGAAGCTGCCAGTGTTACAATTTTTACATATTCTCAGCAAGGAAACGTCTCTGTCTTCTGGAGTAAAACAGTGACAATACAAATTCAATCCCGTGATGTGAAAGGAAGGCTCACGAAAGTATGCAAACGATACACATGTTAGCGTATGGCGATAACCGCTTACACTACCATAATGAGCCTGCATCGTCGAGAGTTCCTCATACTAATTCTCATAAATATCATTTGCACTCGCATTATGCTGAAATTGCATCGAGCGTATACTAACGCGCGCGAAATTTGAATAAATCCAAGAATTGACAAGATTTTATTTAGAACTAAATGGGTATGTATGTTGCCAAATAGAAGTTAGTAACATCAGTATGCTCAGTTTCCCGGAAATATATCACGGTGTAAGGACTTAACAGGGCAATAGCAGAAAATTATCATTAATTCGAACATTAAACCAGCAAAAGATCAAATCCAAAACCATTTCCAAACACTTTACTTG
Organism: Eufriesea mexicana; assembly: GCF_001483705.2. Classification (NCBI taxonomy): domain Eukaryota; kingdom Metazoa; phylum Arthropoda; class Insecta; order Hymenoptera; family Apidae; genus Eufriesea; species Eufriesea mexicana. Next base: position 26,981 of record NW_016913818.1, on the reverse strand, counting down.
AAATTACCCAGTGAATCGATCATTGCTTTGGTGAATTGATTGCGGGATTTGCGTCCAATATGCGTTAAATTAATTTTCCTCCGTTTTTTTCAAATTATTATTTCCATTTCTCATTCGTCGGTGAATTAACCTGCGGTAGGTTTAGCGCGAAATACCAAGGACGGTGCCCGGAATGACGGAGTAAAGTAATTTCACGCATTACTCGATACCCGATACCTCGTATACCGCTTTATGCAATGTCGTCGAATTTTCACCGGAAATCTCCGAACCGCTATCTTTCCGCAACTATTGATCCGCCTGACCAAGGTGTTGAATACGCACTCGATCGATGAAACTTGTTTCACAGTCTAATTCCAATTCCTCCGCAGATCCTGGCCAGGGTAGGTGCTTACTGGCGCGTAACGGAGGTAAGTAGCGCACATTTCCGTCTGCCCTGACAACAATGTATAATATTGGCGGCGTGATGCGGCCAGCATTTCATCATTCTCCAGGTAAATGGGCGCGTGAACGATAATGCACGGCTTCGCGGATTTGATTCAAATGCATTTGGCTCTATTTCGAGACGGAAGAACAAGAACCTGACATATACTTCAACCGGCAGGTATACCAGAAATTGCTACAGGTTCGATATCGGAGAGCCACCGGTATGATCTTCCTTGCGTTAAAGGTTCCACCGGCGATCCCTCCCTTGATATCATTGGAAGCTTTTTGCATTCATTTCCGTCCAAACCTGCAGGGTAATTTGCTATGGGAATGATTGGTTATACTCATGGCTTGGATTTATAGCTGGATTCGTGGCTCTCGGTAACTTTGCCATATGCATTGAAGTGCTATGCAATTCCGTATATTAATTAATGCTGGCTGGCGAACTAAATTTGCTGTTAAGTTACTATTTCACAGTATTTCAATTATTCGGTGTTAATTACATGGAACGTTGATTAACTAGATAGTTTAATACGGATTGGCCAGCGGCATGAACTACTGCTCAATATCGCAGCCTTCACTAATGTCTAGTTTATTTATTTATTGCTTTATCTGTACGGGATTAACCGATCTGAAAGTTGCAAGAGGATTATTACAGTGAGGCAAGGAGTTAATGGTTACAAAGAAAAATAAAAGTAAGGCAAGGACATAAGGATAAAAACAAAAATATACATATTTGCAAGGAGACGAGATGTCCATAAGTATAAGAAAAAAAAGATTTTTCTACAGAGAGGTGCGATATAACATCTGTTTTATGTTGTGAAGGGATTGGCTGCATAGATATAAAGTAGAGTAGGTACTGTTAACATTCATAATGTTTATATTAATAACTGAGTGACAGCTCATTGGAGATCTCCAATGTTATCCTATTTTTACATGACTCCATAGTATATAAATTTTATAATGCACCTATCTGTATTTTGTCGTTTTAATATAGCTTAAGCTCGATAGATATCTAATCGTATTATGCCTAAACGAAGTACATAATTACAAAAATATTTACGAACAACGTAAAAATAAATTTTCAAAATAACTATAGAGTTCAAATTTTAACTATGACCCACTTCATCATGAACGTCCATTTACTTCTCTCAGTATTTATACGACCATATAATTATTAATAGGTTAGTTACCTTCCGTTAGCAGTACCAGGATGGGAAATAGGTTCTCCAACTCAATGTACGATTCGATATACGAAGTTCAGAGGGAATTGGCTATTACGAAATATGAGATTGTAAGCAGGTACCTCGTTCAGTTTAATTCATATCAGGGTTAATTCAAGTTTATGCCATTTGGTTTAAATTTTCATAATTGAGATGTATTTCCTAGTCTTTTATGAAAATTTTAGAACTTTTATGGAAAAGGGTTAGCCTATGCAAGAGGAAATTATGAATTCCACGCAAAAGAACGTTTCCAGATGCATTACCCTCCCTTGGATATAAATGACGAGTGTGCAGGTTCTCTGAATTGAATGAAATTGCATGCATTATCTGCTTAAAAATCGTCGGGCATTTCCCACTGAATATACCATTCAAACAATTTGTAACTGAAACTTTAATTGACATGCATTGTAATTATATATGTGTGGCGAACGACGTGAATAGTATCATTGAAGGTATGTGAAGCGAAATTTAATTACAGTTTATTTAATAAAATAACTCTAGACATATAATAATAGTTATAGTTAAAGCTCTCAAATGCAACAATTAGAGCATTAAATGAAGGTGAAGAATGTTCCTTCTAGTGCTAACACCAGCACTCCAAAAATGTAATGAAATACAGTTCAGGCAGGGAAAGTATGGTTCCGTTTTTACTTGTGCAAGCTTGGAATAAACTAGAACTACTACAGAATATTAGTCGTAATATGTGTAACAGTGTGAAGTAACGTACAGTTAATTGAGGGGAGATTTAAACGATGAGGACTATGATAAAATTGCCATTGGATCACTCTTATGCTACACGTTCCTATATTTATGGAGTACAGGTCCTTTATTGGATCGCTTCTGTGCTACAGACTCTTTTACATAATGAGTAAGGTACAGTATATGTGGCGCAATATACCTATCAGAAACGGTTGGCAGACGACCCAAATGAAATCAAACTGCGCTCAAATTGCATGATATGTGTGGTATCACTGAAATAAGAATACTTAGTAAGAATAATTAGTAAAGCTTTGCAGCAAAAAATCGAAAGTTTCCTAGCATTCGCTGAAACTTCAGTCAAATTGCCACGCAACTGCATGAAATTTGTGCTATTACTATAACAAGGAATTTCTATGCAGTTATAAAGCTGTAGTAAATCAATGCCAAAAATCGCAAAATTTTGAAAAATTCGCTGAAACAGCGGTCAAACAAGGCTGCAATTTCTGGACATGTGAGACGTTGCTAAAATAGTGTTACTGTGTGCATTTCAGAAGCAGTAAAGGGACTTTACCGCAAAAAATCCAATTTTTCGAATTGTTTGCTGAAGCTGCTGTCAAACAGCGCTGAAAATGCATGAAAGGTGTGTCATTCAGTGAATAACGCTATTCTGTGCAGTTTCACGCATTTCTGCAGCAGAAGCAAGGCTACATCGCAAAGAAAATTGTCTATATTACAAATAATCGCTGAACCTCCTTTCAAACTGCGCTGAAAATGCATGAACAGCGTGTTATCCTGTGAATGACGTTCTTCATTCGGGAATTGCTGAAGAATGCAGCTGAGCAGGGAATAGGTCAATACAATGGCTGTAGAAATATGTTGATTGCTATAATCAGTAGCGCATTTTCATTCGTTTATATCTCCAGTAACAATTGATATATCTTTTGATCAATCTAGAATCTCCACACCACTAAAGCCGCCAGTGAAATGATTATTCCAGCGGCAAGAGTTTTGTGTTGGTGGCTGTACATGGTACAGTATAGTCAATTGCAAGGTACTCTAAAGACAAATGATCTATACATTGATGATCATAGAGTAGCCCTGGAATATAAATCATCATTGTATAGATCAATCTGTCGGATGCATTTCTGCGCAGGTAGCTGTAGTCAGTAGTCTATTCACATTTGTTGACGTCCCTAACAACAATTGCGCTATCCATTGAACATTCCAGAGCTTCTGAGCACCATAGGAGGACACGGAATTAATTAGTACTCTTGCCGTAGAACTTTGTAGATTGCTATTCTCTGTAATGTATTGCCATTCGCCAGTATCTCTAGCGGCATCTGATTCGTCCATTTATCCTTCTATAATTGCTTCACAGATTTGATGACCAGGGAATATGTCAATCCGATGACTATAGTGCCATGTCGATGGTTTTAATCAGAAATGTATTGTCACTTGTTAATATCCTCTGATATAATTGGTTTATCCCCTGATCATCCAAGAAATGTTGAAGAACTCAGATGATCAGCGAATTGAATAGTCCAATGGAAATAGCACTGTGCAGATAGCTATAAACAGTACCGAATTATGAAATGTCTATATCTGATGTGACAATTGGTCTATCCGTTTGCCACTCTAGAATTGCTGTAGAACTTAAGTCATCAGTGCATAGATTAGTCCAACTGATATAGGCACGCGTTTATGTCTGTTCAGTGTACCGTAATGACCATTCGAAATATCTCCAGCGATAATTGACCTCTGAATTGATAATTCCCGAATTTCTATAGAATTTACGTTATCAGTGCATTGATTAATCCAATGGCTACA